>NW_019734334.1:318943-321800 GCF_002891405.2 Cryptotermes secundus
ACATGTTTATATGAACTTTTTTGATCACAAAGACCTAGGAAATCACCTCCTGCAGTTGTGCCCTAAAGTCGTGAAACACCCTCTATGTGCATTGGTTCTTAGTAGTTTCCTTTTCGTGTTGATGTATTGATTTACCAGTTTAGCTTGACTAGCTTCGATGAATTTTATTTGTCCCTCTGATGATGGTCTCTAAGGACCGAAACATGTAAGGGTTTTAAGAACTGAAGTCAGAAAAACTTCACCAGTCACACTGGACGGATTTTTTTTCATCTTTTGTAATGTTGTTAGTGTGACGGACTAGAATGAAACAAATCAAAATAATATAAGATTGGTATATTCATTTCCGAGAATCAGGCAGTATTGATGTGCAGCAAGACTTGTACAAAGTACATGAGTATATGAGTATAATGGTGAACATAATTTGTTGACTCTTACTCACATTCTTATCCTGAGAGAACCTGAAATTAGCAGCATACAGCCAAAGCTCTCAGATTACAGAGGCAATAGGTTCCTCCGAAACGTCGTCCCTTATGTACCAAGCTCCACACCGTCACATTTGAGAAGACAGCATTTTTCAAACAAATTGTATTTTTTAAGTTTTGAGTTTTTCACGGCGTTGACTATGAAGAAAGTCGTTTTCTGGGATCTGGCGCCGTGCATTCTTCGTTTTAATCGACGTTTCGGAGGAACATATCGCCTCCATCTTTGCTGCTACAACTATCTCTATTCGCACGCTACTCAACTACCCTGAAGATGGAGGCGATATGTTCCTCCGAAACGTCGGTTAAAACGAAAAATACACGGCGCCAGATCCCAGAAGACGACTTTCTTCAAATTGTATTTTGATTCTCTAAATTCCACCCAGATAATCACATATTAGTGACTCTGGTATGTCACCTTTGAGTGGTGAGCCTTTCTGCTTTTCATTCTGGAGGCCCCTTCTTCGAATCTCGGTCCTGAGATTGTTTAACCAGACTAACGCTTTCTTCCTCAATCTACCTGGAAAAAATTTCGATGATCGTTTGCCATTAGGTCCTTTAAATATTCATACACTCATTCTATTGTACTTAAGTAACAGAAGAAACGTCGCTAAATAACCAAACGACCCTTAATAAGTAACAGAGCTTATGTTGGAGTATGCGGTTAAAACCTCAGCTGGAGCACAGGATATTCTTGGATTATTAAATGATATAAATCAATATTTCCCGTTGATGCACATGGCCATCCCATCACCTCATTTCAGCCTAAAAACTTCTGAAGCTGATACAAAGCCATTAAGTAGCATAAAATCCATGTAATTTCACGTCATTTCTTCTGCGTTTCACTCTTATTTATAAGTATTAATATTCCTCAGGCTATGCTACAAGCCGAAATGTCGCGGGTTCAAGTCCCGATGAGGTCATTGGATTTTTTCAGTTTACCTAATCCTTCCAGCCGCACTAAGCCCTGGGGTTTACTCAGCCTCTAACAGAAATGAGTATCAGGAATAAATTAAATAGTTTTCGTGGGGGAGTAAGACGAGGCCGGCGCGTAAGGCTGACAACCTTAGCGCCATATTTGAGCCGACTGTCTAGATAATGTGGGACCCTCAACGTCTCACAACCCTATGGACCTTCACGGCCTGGTACAGGGATAGAAAGAAAAATATTTCTCAGCCATTGTGGAATAATTGTATTGCAACATCTTAAAACAGGGAACTGCATCATTTTTGCTCAAGTCTTCTTCCTGACTCGTTATCTCGTTGTATATAATACTATGCTACATAAAATCAGCAGTTGCTATCACGGAGTTTCCAGAGTCAGAATGTTTGACATCGAATTCCAGTTCTCTTCCTTTCAGCACGGGACGTAACATCTGCATTGATCTAAGGTCAGCACGGTGGGATGATGTGGGTTCAAGGTGTCGCAACCATCAGCCGCCTGTGAATTGTAAGCAAGGCGTAATCGTGTCACTGACAGAAGACACTGATGCTTTCCTAAGACACATCTGAGTTTGATTTTAGAGTAGAAATATTTATTTTCCCTGAGCAAGGGATATCCTTCTATGGCCTGTGTGCTATATATACCAGAAGAGATTGGGGTAACTTCAAGTATAAAATAGCTACGAGTTCTTTTTCTTCTACTTCTCCTCCTCCTCCTTATACTTTGCATTATAACCGGATTTTTGCGAATAGCAAGTATCACGTAACTTCGAACAAGGCCAAGAGTAACCTTGTAGGCGCAGAAGAAAAAATTCAGGCAAGGGAGTGGGTTCGAGGGTGTGAGAAGTGACAGGCGGCCAGTTGTGCACTGTAGAGCCACTGATGAGTGAATGAATTATTATTATTATTATTATTATTATTATTTCTTGGGAGAACTTTTTACTTAGATATAGATTCCGTCTACTTTCAATTTGCCGGATAAAACTGAAAGATTCGCACCATCGCCATGTTTACGATTACTGAATTCTGTACAATATGTCATACTCGTACACAGTTTATATTCCGATTTTAATCAGAATCACATTCATAACTCTAATGGCTAGGGACCGGATTTTTATGCCCTTATAATCCCTTAAATATGTATGCATTTATGCATGAAAAACTTCAGAAATATGCACTAAAATATGCACATAAAAATTTATACCAAATATTAAAATTGGTTTTACATTATTTTAAGACCAACAAATCAATATTTAANNNNAGTTAGTCGCCTCCTATTGTCTCCTAAGATGTACTTATAGAGGGAAAAACTTCTTTCCACCTCACAGGAACTTAGGGGCACATGTACAAAAGCCGCTATTTGCTCCACTGTTAGTGATTTTTTACTTGACAGTTCAGCACGTTTACCGGCTAAAATTTCTTCAATTTCACAAATTT
>NW_019734334.1:322902-329790 GCF_002891405.2 Cryptotermes secundus
AACTGTTTTCTCACACGCTCGGCAATAAAGAATTTCGTTATCCGTACTTATCATCTGTCCTTCGAACTCCCGCTGATACAGCTGTAATTTATTTTTCTGACTTACATTCACTTTCGGCATGACTACAGAAAGCTAAACAAACTTAACTACAGACCAGTCACCACTAATGTGAATGGCCCACAGCTTCAAACGAAGAAGCGTAACGAACCTCATGGAGACTCTGGAAATAAATAAGTGAAGTCCCTTATCGGTTGAATAGTATTACGTTGATAGCGGCTACATGTGGACGCTTCCGACTAATCTCTTCGCGGCCACTTTGATGATACGCGGATTAGGCAAGCTACGAGTACAGAGATCGAGGAAGTCCCGTCCTGGGTATTGCATCAGAAACATGAATCATGACGAAATGTTGAGTCAAATATGCAACATATTCTAATACGGAAAAGAAAAATTGTATACACATGACCATAACTGAAAACATAAAATTAAAATATATTAAAACATTTTAAGAGGGAAATATGCAGTATAAATAGTGATCTTCGAAAATATGATGCTCATTCATAAAACAGGCAAAATATGCATTTATATGCACCATCAAATCATGTCCAAAATTTAAGAAATGAAGTAATTCATACATATATCCAAACGAGCATACTTTCTGGTTGCAAGAAAGAAATATGCATTTGCATTAAAATCCGATTCCTACTAATGACCCATTAATGAAGCTCTTCAACAATATTACAAGAGAAGATTTGTACGGCCACCATGTGATTTTGCGTTGATCTATTACAAGCCATCATTTCAGGATCTTATACATTAATTTGTGTTAGTCTCACTTCTGCATATAGGATATTGGTGAGAAAGCCAGAAGGAAGGGGACCACTAGGAAGACCAAGATGTAGGTGGGTAGACAGTATTAAAATGGATAGATAGGTTGGGATGGTATAGATTGAATCGTTCTGACTCAAGATAGGGACCAGTGATAAGCTCTTGTGAATACGGTAATGAACCTTCGGGTACCATAAAATGCTGGGAATTTCTTGAGAAGCTGCAGAATTGGCGGCTTCTTAAGAAGGGTTCACCTCCGTGAGTAAGTGAGTGAGTTGTGTCACTTCCGCCTCGCAAGTTCCTGCGTTCGCCATGTTATCCCTGATTTCAGGCAATTGAAGTGACAAACATGGTGTGAAGTTTTGAATGGAACTGACATAGGACCCAATGTAGAATTGTGTAGTATTGGTAATTTACCTTCGGTTCCTAAACAGAAGGGAATTAATTTTTTTTTAATTCGCTTAGTCGTGGGTGGAGTCCAACTCGGTCCACTCGGCACGGCGACCACTGATTGGCCTATTGTACTTGCCCCGGGTGATTATAATGATGGAGAATTTGGTGGAATGAAGATTTGCAGGGGAAACCGAAGTACTCGGAGAAGACCCGCCCCAGCACCACTTTGTCCACCACAAATCCCACTTGACCAGACCCGGGATCGAACCAGGGCCGCCGCGGTGGGAAGCCAGCGACTAACCGCTTGAGCTATGGCGCGGCCTACAGCAGGGAATTATTCCACTTGTGTGTCATGTGATTGGTTGGTTAAAAAAGCATACATTTTTAGAGAATATTTGTTTTTTAAACTTCGACATTAACAGAATTATTGTACGGCATTAGAATTGTTACATGTCGTACATCTGAAATAATGTCTCGTTACTTTAGAGCTGTTGATTTACATGCTGGTACTGAAACAGTTTGGTCTGTCAGTCGGCGGAGGATGTTGAGCCGTCCTGTGCTCACCTGTTCTGGTTAAAATAAAACAATTTGTGTTTATTTTCAAACGAAGTGCAAAGTTCAGTCGATTTAGTCCAGGAATTCCAACAGCACCAGATGTCTGTGTTTACCGGCGCTTGAAAGGCACAAGCTCGTCACCTCTGCGTGCCAGAGAACGGATCCAAGCCAAATCATCCTGCGACACAATTCAAAAGTGTACTAAATCCACTGCATGCTCAGTTCACACAGTCGTATACCGAGAACCGCGTGATAGTGCGTCTCGTGAGTGCTTGTATGAGAGTGGCGGATCGTACACATGGGTTTTTCTGCGGGCTTGAACCGTAGCGGGCAGGCCTGCGATGGGTCAGAAGTGTCGTCGGCCAATATTGTATTACAAATAAAGGGCTAGAAGTTAAAAATACAGATGTAATGCGCTACGTTTAAAACCTCGTGTTTGTTGACGAAAACAATCGAGTAGTCTGCAGCCCTGATCTGGCACCTACATCTTTTGCTTCGGCGAAATTCTCAACCCGTAGTTTCTTGTCAAGAGTGAAGGCATGTGTTCGGATAAGGAAAAATTTATTTGTTTTGATATTCATTTTTTCTCTGTTTCGTTGTGTGTGACACGTCTTCGTGGATTTGCTTTTGTGCTCTTTAAAGACATAACTTCAGAACACCTCTATCACCCTCGGCGCATAATCATTTTAACGTATTCACATATGAATAAAATGTGTTTTTGAATTACGTACCAATTTTAGGAATTTTTAACAAATGACTTCCATTCGTAATTAGTCTTGGCCACATCCACGATAATATTCCAGTACTAATCTGACAGCACCGGAAGGTCGCGGGTTCGAGTCCCGAGGAGTTTTTTTTATTAGCCTAATCCTTCCAGCCGCACTATGGCCCTGGGGTCTTCTCAGCCTCTAACAGAAATGAGTACCAGGAATCTTCCTTGAGGGTAAAGGGCAGCGGGCGCTAGTGTTTGACAGCCTTACCGTCATCTATGAGCCGATTGTCTAGAAGATGTGGACACCTCAACCTCTCACACCCCTATGGACCTTTACGGCCTGTTACAGGGATAGCTTTACCTTTTACTAATCTGACAGTACGTCAACACCCAGCTTCCATCCCTTGGAAAGTTCTTCCATAAGATCAATGTTTTGATGAAAACGCTGTTCATGTTAGTCACTAACTGCACCGAGTTACTGTGGGGGGAAATACAAATGTGAACATAAGAAGTGAATCTTTAGTGACATGTTGCACGCCATTTCTTCAGGTTACTGGATGAGTCTTTCCACGATTTCCTGGTAGTTGCTTTATTGTTTCCCAAGAAATTGTTACAGACATCTTTGAATGCTGTCCAATTTGTTAGTTCAACTTCATTCAAATTAGAATCAAAAGTTTTATATTTTGTAATTTTCCTTATTTGCAGGCCAACAGAAATCCCTTCTTTTAACTTTGCCTCAATCAAGTGGGGGGAATTTCTGCCGCAGTTACAAGGTGGTTCAAATATGACCGGAACTGATTTTTTTTAAAACCCATAATTGTCAAACACTTACTTGCACATGTCAGTCTTCAACGTACTCCCCTCCGGAGGAATTTGATCACAATGCGTTGTTCCACGCTCCGCGGTACCTTCTTTTCGCTCATCACTCTAGCAACTCCCAGACAGGACTGAACAGGTTCTAACCCGAACAGGAGGGAGGGTGGGAGTTGTGGCTTCACTCTTTCAAGGTCGCACAGCTGCTGCACAGTGCGGCTGCACTGCATAAGTAATTAGTATGGAGGGGTGCTTGTCGCCATTATGAAGAACTGCTTGTAGACTTTATTTTGATTAATCAACGAATAGTAGCCATTCATCGGTTTCGTGACCTTGTCTTAATGCAGCCATGACCTTAATACCTGTACAGTAAACCATATCACCAGCTGAAGCAGAATGCTGAGCAGTTTCTTTTTGTCCACAAAGTAAAGTCGAAATATTTGTATCTTTCTGCAGCAGGTTCCAGCCTTGCGGTCCCGATCCCATGAATTCAGCTTGACTCTCAGATAAGTTCAAGTCCCCACTACTTCATTGAGCTCACCCTGGGAGATAAGATGAGGCTCATTTGATGTATAAGGATGGAAATGAGGATCGCTGACGTCCTGTTCCTTACGGACTGGCTCGTCATGAATTTTGTCATCATCAGTGGTCCATTTCTCAGGTAGTTCAGGAATTGGCAGGTCCTGACTCTGAAGCGCTGGTCTAACGGAGGAAGGCAATGATGGGTAGGGTATACTGTGTTTAGATTTCAAGGAAATTCTGGATATCACAGCGGGCGCGCTCTATAAGGCATGAACCGTCTTCGCCCGCTCGAACACTGGGGTCACGTGTTCCAATCTCACTCGAGGCATGGATGTCTGTATGCGCTTATTCTCTGTTCATGTTGTTCTGTGTGTTGGTAGCGGACTATGAATGAATGGATGGATGGATGGACGGATGGACGGACGGACAGACGGATGGATGGATGGAACAGTCTGTCAAATGATCTTCTCATTCACGCAGACCACTGGAATAGCTAACAGTATATACTTCAGAGAACTTTTTAGCCATCTTCACAAATACACTGCACAGTTGGCATACACAGAGTAAGATTCATCCAAGTCACCCATTTTACACCCAAAGCAGAGCTCATATACTTTTTTTATTGATTTGGATATAGCCTCTCTGTTAAGTTTCATGCACTTAACAGAAAATGTCTACATCATTTACACACTTTCGAGGCATAATAGAACTCTGTACTCACTCAACCACTGACTTAAATATACCGAAGTGTTGGAGAGGAATACACACTTGAGGAACAGTGTAGTGATGGTGCACGCAGATGGCGTGACTGCATTCAGTGTCCACAAGAGAACGATGTCGTGCAAGCTCTGACTTGCAGAGAGAACACCTAAGATCGACAGGAATAAACAAGACAGTTCCTTAACCAGTTGCTGCAGGCGTAATTATTTTTTTTCTTAATTTTTAAGCATCTGTGGTGAATGCAGAATTCTGTTTTATAATTTATCAGAAAAAATAATTTAAATCATATATTATATATTATGAAACAATAACTACGTGTATCACTGTAATATATAATTAAAATACATGGAAAGGCCGTTCCATGTGGGTCAAATTATGTTGTGTGAAAAGAAAAATTAAGGCTTGTACCGTTTAGAAATAGAATAAATGTCCTCACCGCTAGAAAGTGCCAAAGTTGAACCCATCCGAAATACACATTTGTGTTTCGGGGGAAGAGAGAGCGATAGTTAAATATTTCGGCTAAAATCTTTAGAACATGTTTGAACTGATCCGGACTGGCGCGGAGTCTGTACATACACAGAATCTTGACGTTCCAAGGCAGTCGAAGAAACCTCATATATTTATGGACGAGTGCTCGAATACGTTATATTCGTTTTGTTTATTTTTAGGCGCGCTCTTAAACAATACGCGAAGCTCTTTCTATTGTCTGACCCTTTTGTGTGTGTAAGTGTGTGTCTGTGTGTACCTGTGTGCATGCTGAAGACTTGCGCAGTATGACCGAATAATTTTCCATTAAACAAGTTGAACCCATTGTAAAATACACCCTTATAGCATAGCTTAAATCTTACTAATTAAATACCAAACTATTTTTAATTATTTATTCATAAATTAAATGTCATTTGATGCATTCGTTTATATAATTCAGAAAACGGGTTAACTTGTCGCAACATCTCGTCAAATCGTTGCGTTATTTCACCCATACTCCCCTGATTTGATTGGTTTTTAAGCCGCTTTGTTGTTGCTTCAGCATAATGGAAAACATGAAGTTGTCCATAGCATGGCCTGTTTGTCTCTTCTGGATGTAGCCAAATGATGAATCTGGACGTTTATGCGGAAAGACTAAGAACCATTTCCACGTGATGTTTTAACATTTGCTCCCACTGATGGGAGTTGAGTTTTGCTGTCGTACATGTTCTGCGCAGATATTTGCTTTCTGTAAACAGCTCTCATAAGGGAACCGTCAAGTCATGCTTTCATTGACGGTCCCACGAACTCTTTGCAACTAGCAAGAAGTCTTCATCATGGATGCTTCTGCAGCCTGTTTCAGGCATTGACATTCTCAAAGTTGTCTCTCCATTGCTTACGTTCTAGGACCCTTTTCTTCCATTTTCTAATTTGGAAAGTTATTAAGTCTTGTTCAGCATTACGAAACCACATTATGTGGTTTTACTCAACTCTTCTAATGCTTTGAACTCTGGCAAATGTTAATTCCTTCCTTTGGTTTGTTCAATTTGTTCCCGATATGCATTTTAGCCACCTCAGTAGATGAATTCTGTAACTTTCTCAAAGTGTTAGTTATTCACTCTGAAATATTGCATATTTGTTGATCTCTGTGTTATTTTCATGTATTTTATTTGCTTTCATATACTATAAGACGGACTTACATTGCTATGTTTCATAAGTGTATATGCTTCCTTTTCCCCTCTCACACATAACATATCTTTATTATGTCGATGTCATCTTCGTAAGCTAACATCTGTGTGGAAATTATTCCCCACTTGTCCAGTTCTGAATTTCTAATCCATTCTCCAAAGCAATATGTTTAATAAAACACAAGTTACAGTGTCGTCCTCTTTCTGACCTTTACTCTTAAAAAAGGGGGCTGATAAATTGTTTTGTATTTTAACCCTTTTTTCACCCTTCTTAATGCTGTTATATACGCATTAACGTAGTTGGTTGAGGCACTATGCTACGAGCCGCAGGTCGCGGTTTCGATTCCCGATGAGTACTTTGGATTTATTCAATTTACTTAATCCTTCTAGCCACACTATGGCCCAGGGGCCGACTCAGCCTCTAACAGAAATGAGTACCAGGAATCTTCCTGGGGGGAAAGAGCGGCCGGCCGGCACGTAAGGCTGACAATTCACCAGCATCTGTGAGCCAACTGTCTAGAAAATATGGTAACCTCCTATGGGACTCCACGGCCTGTTACAGGGATAGGTTTACGTGTATGTATATATATATAGATAGATATTGAAGTACATTCGAAGATCCGTAAATGTTTTTAATTAGATATCCAATAATATACGTGTATATATATATAATTATATATACACTGGAATCCC
>NW_019734334.1:329867-338982 GCF_002891405.2 Cryptotermes secundus
AAATTTACTGTCTTCTTGGATCTTATGCCGTTAGTCTGGTAGACCAAATTTTCGGAGAAACCTGCTATCTCTGTCTTCAGGGTACCCCCCCCCCCCAGAATTTGGTAAGGGCATATTGCCGTCGTATCCAGGGAACACTATAGAAAATGTACAGCCTTTTCCTCTAAAATTTCTGGCCTGATTTACCAGATTAGACGGTGTCACAACCCATATTCGCCTCCACGACGCCTCAAATTTATCATAAAGTGTACTTCCCCGTTGCTCAGACATTCAGTCCAACAAATGCTTAAGTGTTAATTTTACATCGTATATTAGGTAACATAAGTATGTAATTTTATACTTTTAACGAGTAATTTCACTCGTGTGTTAGTATTGTATGTCGGGCTCGGGAGTAGCTAGCCCAGTCCTAAATGAATCTTAAGCAAGACGGGGTTCTTCACTGCTTGCAATTGTATACCTATGTTACAGATTATAATTATTATTAATATTATTGTTATTATTATCATCATTATCATCACACTTATCTTTTGCGGAAGAACTTACTGCCTAACCTCAGGTTCTGTCTGTGCTAAATACAGGGTGTCCCAGGAGGAATGTGCCAAACTTCGGGAGGGTGTTCCTTATGTTAAAGTATGCCGATATAACCCAAAACACCTATGTCCAAAGTTGAACGGTTACGGAGATAATGGCCNCCAGTTATTTCTTACTTGCCACTATTTAGTTGAAATGTAAAGAATATTTTCTCCCGGCAGCCATGTTTTTTATATTTTTCAAAAAAATAAAAGAGAGGTAGAGAAGAAACCCAAGCCATGTTTTTTATATTTTTCAAAAAAGTAAAAGAGAGGTATAGAAGAAACCCCCTAAACAATATTCAAATATTTCTCGCAGCTGTATTACTACACCCCGTTTCAGGAACATATGAATGAGATAATGTTGCTCCCACCTCACAAGTTTGTGTTTCGTCCATGCTGCTGTTACTGATTGCAGGAAATAAATACGCTTTAGTTTATGTTGACCTCCAGTGACATGACGTTTATATAAAATCCACGAGAATCGGTCAGTACACAGAAAAATTGAAAGGGGATGCACACAGACCACAATGTGGTACAATGAACGTATATTTACTTGAGGAAAGAAGGAGTGTATTTAATTCTCACGGGAGAAATTCTTGAAAATGGGCCATAAAGTTTTTGGACAAATACGCGTTTTTTTTAATTAAAACTGTTCCTAATATTTACAAATGCTCTAGTCACTAAAAGTGAATGGATTACTGATATCATAAACATTGGCTAATGTAGGCCCACAGAAATTAAGAGACATTCGTAACTTTGTCATGTTATTAATTACATATTTTCAGCAGGATGTGAGGAAAGTTTCGATTCTGAGCAAAGTTAAGACTTCACAGAATGATATGCAAAGAGAACTTGAAGGGTTGCGTGAAAGTGGATAGAGGACAGTATGCTGCCCTAAGTTTTTGTATTCGACAGACATTTGAACATCAAGATTCTAATTTATATTTATGCGAAAAGGCACGTTTAGTCAAAAGTGGGTTATTTCTGTTTTATCCGTAATTTTGTGCTCATTTCCGAAAATGGGCAGGACTTTTCTTGCCTTATACTTGGCTTGCCCTGGAGATGAAAGCGACTCTGGACTGTACATAAAAGCTTGCACTCTTTCTAGTTACCGCTGTGAGAAACCTAAACCTAGTTTCCGAAATATTACGTAGAGATTGTTCAACGTAATATTTATCAGATGACTATACCACTGGGGATTTATATTTTCTGGGATATAACGTGATGTAGTCCGTTGGTAGTCAACAGACATTTCGGCGGAAGATGGCATTTCCATCTTCAGAGTCGAAGAATAAGCAAAGCAAAACACAAGTATTGTGACGTGTATTAGTGACTATAGACGGGGTTCGGATTGGTGATTAGATTTATTGACCACGTACATGTCGTAACTACAAATAAATATAACACTATTGTTGATTTTTACACTACAAATCACGCCACACTAGATCATCTCAGTCTGTTGTCACCAGTATTCGTAACAGCCCTCAACAATGGCTTTTCCTTTGCAATATTTTCACTATCCGTTTCCTGGCAACGGATTTTGACACACGAACTATAACAGTCACGCTCAGGATATCACTGTACTGCAACACATAGAAAGTCTTAAAATCAAACACCAAGTCTTCCCAACACATGCTGATTTACAAGTCTGAAGTGACCTGCTCTCAGTAATCCCAATGCCTCAACTTTTTTCCCCCAGTTTCCTAACCTGGCAGGCTGGCGCCTCGAGCTAGACTGACTCAAAATCAAAGTCAAAGCCAAATCACATTGCGACTGACGGCCAGTCAGTAAGTCTCAGTATCGAGCCCCATCTGTGGCTCGTTACCGGATATTTATTACTGTTTGACAGTTACGGTCTTGTTTTTGTGGGGCGCCCTCTGCCGAGAGGAGGGGTCTGTCTTTTTTATATGCTGCTGGTCCTGGCCAGCGCAGCCTTTCTCGAGTCCGAGTCGCTTGGGACTCACGACCATATTTTGCTGTCTCAGATTTGAGACTTACCTTTTCGTCGCCTCCTATGACTAGCAGGGTCACGGTGGAAGTATTCGACCCCGCCTCCACACTGGTGACTGATTCAAAGGACCTTCCATGTCTTTTGTAACCACTCGGCACGTATCACAGCAGAAAACACAGCCTCGGCGCGGACAAATAGAAAACACCTGTCTGCATCACTTCATCTATTTCTGTGTGACGACACCGCGTACGCGTAAGCTGCATGAGCTCCATAGCAACGATCCGTGCGCGGACCACAGAAACCACTTCTCCTGTATTGTTGGCCGCTTGTGTGTTGCAGGCTTTGCCTTGCAGTGGACCTTGATGTAACATTAGGAAGCAGGTAGCAACCTCTGTTGCTGGTTTCTAGCGATCTCTGCTGCTTGCTATCTGCTTCATGCTAGTCCCCTGCTTGTCTTATTCCTCTACCCTGAAGTAGGAGGAGAAATGTTTCTCCGAAATGTTAGTTGACTTTCAACGGAATATACTGCATGATAAAATTCATCATAATCTTTGCTGTGAGAACCTTAGATCGATCATACGTGAATCAAACCTTGCCACAAACTTTTAGGAACTCATTGGATTACGCTCTGCGCAGATGTTTTCCGTCTTGTCGAAAAGATTCTCAACAGTAAAACTGTATCTGTAACACGTGAGTATCTGTAACAATAGCCGATACAAAAGAATTCAAGAAATATGTCTCAGCCTGAGGAATGAAGTTTCATTAAGAGAGGTATTAAGAGATGGGAGTACGCGGTAGCGTAGTTGGTTGAGGCACTATGCTGCAAGCCGGAAGGTTGCGGATTTGAGCCCCGATGAGGAGAATTTTTTTCAATTTATCTAATCCTTCCAGCCTCACTATGGCCCTTCGGTCGACTCAGCCTCTAACAGAAATGAGTACCAGGAATCTTCCTGGTGGGAAAAGCGCGTCAGGCCGGCGCGTCAGGCTGACAACGTCACCTAAGTTTCTGAGGCGACTGTTTGGAAGATGTGGGATCCTCGACGTCCCACAATCCTATGGGCATTCATGGCCTATTTCAGGGATAGCTTTACCATTTTTACCTTTTTATTAATTTAATAAAAATACGAGAAAATTAATTTAACCGATTTTTAATTATCGTAGGTAACTCTTTATATATATTGTAGCGTGTTTCGTGTGTCACGCTACAAATAAGTTCACGCCGTTGTTTGGTATAGCGAATTTATTCGGTTCGCTCACCTTAGACACACCTTACAATCATTTGTACTTGCAGTGTTACAATTACTGCTCACAATATCTCGGCGATGCTGGACTGTCTTCTCTGGCGGATTCCGAGACTGACTCCACTCCGAAGGCTTGGTAACGACCGACTTCTTAGATGGCTCGATGGAGACTGAAGACTTCTCGTCGAAGCCGGGCTTTTATAACCTCGGCCGCTGGTAGGCAAATGAATCCTCTGTTATAACCATGGAGACTCCTGTTAGAACTACAATGGAGCAATTGTTGTTTCCTATGCAACGGTCTATTCTAGCGTTTCCATAGAAGTGACTCTTCCGGATTCCCGACACGTTGCATTGCTCCCTTCTAAAGGTTGTTCGTCCCCGAACAGCCTAAAGGTTCTCCCTCGGTTTCGATTCGCGGTGTTCTGTTGGAAACGTCTGCAATCGGCCTTGGTGTCCTTTGCGCGTCTTATTGCGCCGTCCGTTTTACCGCATCCGCCCCTTTCTTTAGTGGTGCTCGTCCCGAGCACTTCCGTAGCCGAGAATTTGTCGGTCTCTTTGTTTTACATTCATTCTTCCATTCTCTATTTACCCTCGTCGGGGAGGCCGGTACTTCTACGTTACCGGTTCCTCCCATAAGAGCCGTTTCCCTTTTTTCGTTTTGGAGGGGGTCGACCCCTCCACAAGGTCCAATCTTTCTTTCGGCGTAGGCCGACGGGGGATTTGGCTATATCGTTTGGGGCTTTCCTCCTTTCCTCGGATATAGAGGCTCCTTTACGTCTCGGCTCCTTACGCCCTTGCTGCATTCCTTTTTCGTCTGATGTCTCCTCCCGGGCATGAATCCTGTCGCGTTTTCCTTCAGTATGCCGTTCCTCACCCAGTTCTTTCTGGGGATCCTGTTGCGCCGTGCTACTCTGGCACGGAAGGTCGTCCCCTTGCTGGAGAATCCCAACCTCTCGTGGGGTCCGCGCTTTGTCTGGGTGGTGTCCCTGAGGATGTCTATCTTGAGTCGTGACACACTCGCCCGGCGTATTGTCCTTCTGTAGTCGGCGGCCAATTCTTTACGCTGGTATCCGAAGATTCCCTTGGGAGTTTCCTTCTTGGAGTCAGTTCTCCAACGTCGTGACACTGTCGCGCGACGGGATGTCGTTCTGTGGCCGACGGCCAATTCCTTCTGGGGTTTATGAATTACCCGTGTTCCATCCTTCGCTGTCTGGCGGCGGCACTCCGCGGCCAGTTTCTGGTCCCTACGCCTTTTCTTCGGTTCTCCGACCGGTATTCTCAGGGCGTCTTCTACGGGGACCTCTTCTCTCTGCGTCGCCTCAGGTTTCATGTTCACTGAGACGGGCTCCACTACATCTTGGCAGGCTCTCGTCTCTTCCTGCCAGGCGTTCATATCGGCTTTCAACTTCTTGGCTCGCATGGCGGCCATTTCTTCTCGCCATGCTTTCTGCTCGGCCATCATTTGTTTATGTCGGGCGTCGGCCTTGGCCTCGTTGACATCTGCTTTTTCTTCGTAGGCTGTCATTTTCTTCAGCAGAAGTTCCATCATCTGCTGCATGTCCATTTTTTTGTTGTTGTTGTAGGACGCGTGTTAAAGTTTGTAAAACACTTCTGACACCAATGTAGCGTGTTTCATGTGTCACGCTACAAATAAACTCACGCAGGTCTCAAATTCCGTAGAACATTTATTGTTCTTCACGCTTACACAATCACACGCTTTACAATTGTCAGCCTACACAATTTCTCGGCGATGCTGGACTATCTCTTCTGGCGGTTATTCCAAGACTGACTCCTTTGAAGGCTATTCCGAGACTCTCTTCTTCGAAGACTGATTGATATATATATGGCGGTAAGGTTTTCAGCCTTACGCGTCGGCCACCCTTCCCCCCCAAGAACATTCCAAGAATATTTCTGGTACTCATTTCTGTTAGAGGCTGAGTCGACCCCAGGGCAATAGTATGGCTGGAAGGATTAGGCAAATTGAAAAAATTAAATGACCTCATCGGGATTCGATCCCGCGACCTTCCGGCTTGTAGCATAGTGCCTCAACCAACTACGCTACCGCGTGCATATATATACTAGTACATATATGCACACGGTAGCGTAGTTATATAGATGTGTGTGTGTGTGTGTACATTTTGTGCCAGAAATGAGAATTTCTTGTTCCTACAGGAACAGAAATGCCTGAGGAAGTGCTCGTCGGATGAAGACTGCAAGAGTAAGAAAAAGAAATGCCTGTGTGACGGCGCTTGCGGAATGAGTTGCATCAAACCAGGTAGGATCAGTTTCGGTCTATGAATGCAACATTTTTCAAAGCATTAAATATCTAGATTAAGAAGCTTGTGCTTAGCTTCTGCCTCAGTAATTCTCGTTGTTACACATATACTATACGTAAGTGATATACGTGGAAATTTATGTTATGGCTCCTGTGCAATGTTATATGTCACGTTTTTCAGTTTTGTGAAAAGCGAATTTTATTATTATTATTATTTAGTATAATTTCTGTACTGTTGACTAACTTGGTAGTACTAAATTAACACCAAAATGTATAAATGATGCAAAATGACACAATTACAAATTTGAAATTACATGTTCGATGTTATTATTATTATTAGTAGTAGTAGTTTTAGTATCACTCACACTACATTGCGTCGAATGATTTGGTGGTTATGAATAATGAATTTAAGGGGAAGTAGCTTGAAACTGTCGTGGATTTAGTTTTAGGTTATATCCTGGAATTTGCTTAAAGGGTTTAAGAGAAATCACGAACATCTTCATTCGGGGGCAGAGGGCACGGTAGATCCAAATAGCGTTCCTTGTATTTCGTCTCGAATAATTCTGGGGATTGCAAATTTTTGGAAATTGTTACCGGAGATTTCCTTTTGAGAGTTCGGCCAGCACATGAAGTGCAAAATGTTTAGATCTAATCTAGACCTTTATGATTATACGTTAATGTCAATAAAACCCAATAACAATAAATATATCAGAAATTTTGTAGGACTCAGCTCTTTGGACTGGGAGGGGGACATACTACATCTACATGGTACAGCATGACGACACTGCATAATTCAGACATCCTCAGGGTGGGATTCTAATTCAGTGTTTGAACGATACAAGAACATAAGCACGTTAGACTTTCGATTACAATGACTTTTCTATAATTTCATGGCTAGAATAATTACCAGATGAAAGCAAGTTTGCATTTAGATAGCTCTTATTTTATATTAGCGAATGTATACATATGTAAACCTATATTACGCTCATGCATATATAATCACGCCGGTCACGGTAGCCGAGCGGTCTAAGGCATGCACTGTCTTCGCTCGCTCGGAAGCCGGGATCGTGGGTTCGAATCCCACTCAGAGCATGGATGTTTGTGTGCGTTTTTCTGTGTTTATGTACAGGTAGAGGCCTTGCGACGAGCTGATCACTCGCCCAAGGAGTCCTACCGTATGTGTAAGATCTAGTAAACCGAAATGAAACGGAGAGTATTATGGAGGTAGGCCTACGCCCAAAATTGGGGCTCTAGCGCCACAGGAAAAAAGAATATATATATATATAATCACACATATACAGGCTGAAACAAATTTTATGTATAGGTTGTTCATATTGTGATTCCTCATGAAATGAAGTCGAAAATACTATATAACATACGTACCGTGACGTTTAGTTTTCAAGACACAAGTCACCGTTAAGTGGCCCAGTATATCAAATCATCAAATCGGCCTCCTTCAGTTTCAAGGCAAAAGCAGTTTCCTTAGGAATACGCCGTAACATATTGGCCTATACCATTGTCACATCTACTTGAATTCTTATCACGGGATCTTCGATAGTCCTGGGCATAACTGTTCTTCTTCAGGAATCCCTGCAGAAAAAGCCCATGGGACTTAGATCCGACGACCAAAGAGACCCTGAAATCGGTCCTCCACATCCAATCCACTATCCTGTATACGTCGGGTTCGACCACAGCAAGATATATTCGCCATAGTGAACTGGAGCTTCAGCGTGCTGGAACCATTGGCATATCTTCAGTCAGCCCCGCAGAACAACTTTCGTTGATCAGTCAGCCAATCAGGTGGCACACAGGGCCCCACGACAGTGCCTCAAAGATTTCGGCTGAAGCGGACTTGACACCCACGTTCGAGGGCAGAGGACGTTTAACACACCATCAAGCGTAAAATATTCTTCTTTTTTCACAGAATTTTAAGTAGAAAGGGCTCATCCGCAGGGTATAAATGACTTGGCTATTCACAAAACTGCAGCCTTAGAGGAGGATCGTCGGGAAACAAACTGCGTTCCGTTAGTACTGGTATGGATACAACTGATGTCATGAAGTCCTTCGAGGCTTCTCGGTTACGTCAGTCCAAATTCTTGTGCGATATCACTTGATATTCTCCAAAGTAGCCTACTTTCCTTGTTTTGATATAATAAAACAAGCTTATGAGACCACATTGGTGTCTGTATATCTCTCAGTCTGTCCGTGTCTCCTCCCATAATATTTATGCATATGAGGCTTATGAAATTACCTTGCTGAGTGTGTGCCTGTGTATTTCTTCTATTTTTTTTTTAGTTTTCTATGCGGTACAAACCTTATCAAAAGAAATTAGGCGATTAATTCTTCCTAGAAGTTTTTGTTTTGCCCTATGTGTTCCCCCAACTAGTGTTTTGTGAAGAGCGTGCTTTTTGTGACAAATCGATTTGTCTCGGACGCTTACGACATCTGAACCTGTCGTCTGCGAGCCATATTACAGCGCTTTCGACCGTGTGTTCTCGCATCAGTTCTTTGCTACATTCTAATTACTGACGTTCAATATATCGAGATTTATGACAGAAAGTTCAGGTGCTTTATTTGCTCGAAGTGCCTTATCGTTGCTTCCCCAGGGAAATTCAAAACCATTAATAATGTCACGATACCATTAACTGTTTACTCCACAATGACCCGCTGTTATGTTATGAACAGGTTTGTATTTCTTGGTATTTTGCCAGGCGTAGGAAAAGTTTTACAACACGAAAAATAAAACAGACGTCACATACGTCACTGTACCTAGCCTGATCGCCTTCCGCATGTAGGTTCCCCGACTGGTTCTAATAATATTCTGGACTTTCTAAAGATAGCTTAAAGAGATCTGAGGAATTTGTCTACTACACAGAGAACTCAATATATACATAGAAAAACTTTTAAAAAACAAAATAAATACATATATTTAAATAAAAGATTTTGGTTTTCGGATTCGAAAGAATATGTGCATATGATGTCTTCTTGATCCATCCATCCATCCACCTCTCCGCCCATCCATCCACCCATCCATCCACCCATCCACCCATCCACCCATCCATCCACCCATCCATCC
>NW_019734334.1:338987-376182 GCF_002891405.2 Cryptotermes secundus
ATCTATCTATCTATCTATCTATCTATCTATCTATCTATGGCTCTACAGTCCTTGTGAACCTTGGCCGTTTTTCAGTTTCTTAATTTATACACAGTCGGTAGAACTCTTTGGACGCGGAATCATTCATCACAAGGCCGCAGTCTGCACACAGAACAACACAAACACAGAATAAACGCACAGACATCCATGCCTCACGTGGGATTCGAACCCACGTTCGCAGTGTTCGAGTGGGCGAAGACGGTTTATGCCTTAAACCCCGCGGACACTGTGATCGGTGTCCTTTAGATCACAATTCCTAAATATACGTCGGTTGCAGGATCTCCTTCCTCTTGGAATCTGAGGCAAACATGACACACATGACATCAATGTCTTTAATTACCTTATTGACTTGAAATGGTTATCATATGCATTCATTCCTGCAGAATCGATTATTTAAAACAGATCGAAGATATGTGTTAATTTTTCTTAAGAATTAGCTACAGAGTTTAAATAATGACAAATTTAAGGGTTTTCACATATTTAACATATTACTTATGAAGTATATTGTCACGTATCCGCGTTTTGCATGACTAATAAGACGTGTTTTGCGTTGATGATTGAATTTATTGGACCTTTATACAGTTCGTTACAACAGTTCACAAATCACTATTTGACACACCGTCATCTTCTTCGACTGGACACTGCACTGGAACTATTCTGACTTCCAACTGAACTCCGTTTACTCCGTTGAACGCCAATTCCGATCCGAAATACGACTTACTGTGCCCTCTTTTAACTCCCAGCATGGACCCCACGGAAAACACCGCCCTTCGTCATCAAGAATGCGTGCCTATTGGTCCGTCACATAGCAATGGATGTCCTATTGGTAAGAGCGTATTCTTCGGAAATATGTTTGCCGAGCTGTTGCCTAGCAATGGGCATATGCATCACAATATTAACAAAGCGTGCTTGACCCATAACGTTAGCTTAGTTTCAGACTTCTCTAGTCTTATTCGGTCTGTTTCAAATTCGATTATAAATGAGGAAAATTGTCCTAAATTTCTGTCTTTGTTTGTGGCTTTTCAACACAGTGACGGAAAGATGGACTTATAAGAAGTCAGATGTAAAGTAAGGGAGCCTGATTACTTAATTACCGTCTAATTTTTATCTGGCGCACCTCAAAAGTGAGAACCAAATTATCGAGTCATACCGATATAATCATTGCATTTATTTAGAAAGATTGTTACATCTAAAATAATGTTAAATTAGAAAAAAAAATATTTTAATGCTTTGATAACTACGTCAATACAGCGCCATAATATAATTAAGAAAGAACATATGTTCACATCAAATATAACTTTTAAGTCATATGCATAATTAAACTCTCCTTGATGCCCTTATTTGAGGAACTAAGGCATTAGTTACATTTCGCCTCTGGTCTTATATTCTATCCTATATAATTGTTACAATAATAACATACTCGTAGTGGTACGAATACTATTGAAGGTATTTCCTTCCTTCCTTCCTTCCTTCCTTCCTTCCTTCCTTCCTTGGCACTACAGCCCCAGTGGGCCTAGGCCTACCTCCATGAACTTCTCCGTTCACTTCGGTTTTTCTAGATCTTATACATTCGGTAGGAATCCTTGGGCGAGTGATCAGCTCGTCGCAAGGCCTCTACCTGTACACAAACACAGAAAAACGCACACAAACATCCATGCCCTGAGTGGGATTCGAACCCACGATCTCGGATTCCGAGCGAGCGAAGACAGTGCATGCCTTAGACCGCTCGGCTACCGTGACCGGCATGGAAGGTATTTTTCGATAAATAAAAGAGGGTGCCAAAACTGTAATGGACCCAAGAGGCATCATACTAATCAAGAATATTTTTAAAATATTTTTTCAATATGCAATTTAAAAAATCATTAACTTATACCAGAGTAATTGTAAAATAAAGTTCTTGGAGCATATTATACAGAGCGCCATACAGAACGAACATCGAATTATATTCATATTGCTTTAATATCACTTATGAAACCAAATTGGCTTCCCTTAAGCAGGCTTCTTTCTTCAATGTGCTTTTCGACTATGTTCAGAATTACTTTCGAATAGTTTGCCTGTTATAGACAGGAGGCTAATCGTACTTAAGTTTTGAGGGAATTTTGGGTTATTATCGGGTTTTGGTAAAGTTATAACTTTTGCTTCCTTCCAAGACTTTGGAAAATGGGACAGCGGAAATACTCTCAAACGACATTTGTTTTCCCCTCTAAACCCTCGGCACGGACCACCATAGAAAACACCTTCTATTATTGTAGACGTGTTTACGGTTTTTGCCTAGAACTAGACACGGCGCGGACCACACTGAAAACACAAGTCATATGATTGCTATCGCGCCAGTCCATTGGCGCGCTGACTACTGCCTAACAACGAGCTATAACATTCGTCATATTGTTGCGTGAGCCTATCGCCGGGTGTTTATCGAGCTGTTGCTTGGAAATGCGTCGACACATCACAATACTTTACGAGTAACATAATAAAAATATTGTGTTTAAATTTCCTAATTTTTCCTTCTGAACGTTTAGGAAAATATGGAAACCCCTATGCGCAGGAGTTTATCCGTTACATGACAACACGAATACACATAACCAATATCTTTCTATTAATTCATTAACAGTAAGTTGCATATCTAAGTTTTCAGTACCCTAGAAGTTTATCACTGAGAACTTTCTGAAGCCTGAACATTTAAAGACTCAGTTAAACAGTTTTTCTTTGTTTATATATGGGATGAACTATTGGTCTAATTACAATTGGATGTGATACAAAATTCTGTCTATGAAACAAACAAGAATGCAGATTAAATTGGTTAAGTAAAATTTGACAATTTCGACAAAAGTTTCACAATGTTAAAGTTTTATTGTTATTTCAGCAAGTTTCTGGGGAAATCCTCAGGGCCAGATGTGGTCATCTACGATCCGCGAACCCGATTTCTGAAACAATACTTTCCACGACAAAAGCGACGGTCATATATGGAGGTTCATGGACCGAGACTGAAGCCATTACTGTAAATTGAAGCATTTCTCTCTCGCTGTTTACGAGAAGAAAAAGCAGAAAATAAAACAGGATTACGATCCAGAACAGATATCGCCCGAAATGCAGTTGGTTTAGGGGTCAGAAATTTTGGAATTCCGGTTTACTGGTAGAGAGACCTGGCAATTTTACCTCAAGTCTCGGATCAAGGAAGAATAATTGCCGCGCGGGTGGGTATACACTGCACGGTATAAATCGTCCCTCTCCTCCCACGGCGGCGGCAGTCGGCGTCGCGACGGGAGGCTGAGATGCAATAACAACAGGTATTAGTCAGCACTACGTAAGGACGTGTCCCTCTATCGGAGGCACTCAGACATAGGCTGTTTCAGTGCACTTAGCTTCGGAACATATTCCTTTGAGGAGGTTTCTGCAGTATTAAATTTTTAACCCTCTCATAAGTAGAGTCATGACTCGAGAATGAAATTTGTTGTCTATTAATATGCTTTCTTTCTTTCTTTTAGATATAAAAGTAGGCTTGTATCATCACCATACTGTGTTTGTGTCTGCATATCTCCTCCTGTTAACTTTTTTTATGCTTGAACCAATCTTTATGAAACTTGGTATGTATCGTGGCACCTGAGCCCATCTGAACGAAGTACTTCATAAATCACTCCCATCAGTCTTGTGTGTCTATTTGTTTATTCCCCTAATATTTCTAGGCAACGACTCAGTAAGAAATGTTACCGTAGCAACCAATACACATGCAACAACAGATGAATTTCTGATATATAGTTTTCTATGCGGTCCTCGCAGTATCAAGGAAAGTAGGCACTGGTTCTCCCCAGGTATTCTTGTTATTACTTTTCTATTTTGGTGGTCTAAACCTGTATATGGGCCGGTCACGGTAGCCGAGCGGTCTAAGGCATGTACTATCTTCGTTCGCTCGGAAGCCGGGATCGTGGGTTCGAATCCCACTCAGGGCATGGATGTGTAGTTTGTGTGTGTGCGTTTTTCTGTGTTTGTATACAGGTAGAGGCCTTGCGATGAGCTGATCACCCGCCCAAGGAGTCCTACGGAATGTGTAAGATCTAGAAAAACCGAAGTGAACGGAGAAGTTCATGGAGGTAGGACTAGGCCCACTGGGGCTGTAGTGCCAAGGAAAAAAAAACCTCTATATTAGGTAAATCCTAAGTGTCTAAGAGAATAGTGTATGATAAGCCTGCTTTAACCTACATTTAGACCAGGTGCGTCAAACTTTCTTGTGATGGGCAACTTCGACAAAATTTGGTCTGCAAGGGGGTTATATGAATTCAGTACGTAAAGTGTGGAATGTATAAGTATGTGAATAATAGTGTATATATATATATTATCTGTGTATTTTCTATACATTTTATACGGTAAATTATACTGAAACCAACATTTTATAAAATTCAATTCACAGCCTAGGCTATGGAGTAAGTGTTCTCAACATATTTTTTTAAATCAATTACTAATGTAACGTATGTCTCCATAAATAAAATACTCTTAAAGTTTTTAAGCTAATATACTCATTTTCATTAGGCAAATCTTGAAGGAAAACAGACACATATGGACTGATTCACATATTAATTTTTAATATGATAACCATAGAATAACGGTAAGAAACACGAAAAAGCTGTAGTTTAATAGATGTCAGATCCATTTAATAAGCCTTATAGTTTGCTTTGTTTTATTCAAGGAAATTCAGTATGTAATATTTTCTTATAAAAAATAGTCCGACCCAACAATGGAAGATGTATCTCAGGAGGAATGTTATTGCGCGTTGCTAGGCAACAGCTTACAAATGAAGACGCTGGCTGGGAATCACGTGAATTTTCTCTGTGTGGTCTTCCTTATGCAACAGTAGAACTGGGTTTTCTGTATGTGGTCCGTGCGGGTGCTATATAACGAGTACCTGCTGTAGCTTCGGTGAGACTGAGAGACTAGTGCAGTGTGCAGAGTGCTTATAAGAGAAGTGAATGCAGTCAATGAGTTCTGAGTTCTCGGAAGAAGACAGTCACGGGAAGTTCATGGAAGACCCGCGAAGAATTAACGTGTGATTAGAAGAATTTACTCATGTGTAATACTTAGAGTGTGTGATTCAGTGAGACTGTTATATTTCCTGTGTTTTAATTGCTTCACCAGGAGAGGCCCAGTGTGTGTAAATCAGCGATAGCGCTGTATTTAAGTGTGATTAACAGAACTTGTAACGAAGGTGCTAATAAATCCAATCATCCGAAGTAGAACCTGTCGTTTTCGTCACGCTTACCACCCTACATGTGATAATATTTATCACTCAATGATGATCTGAGACTTCAGTGATTTCACGGTTGACGGCACTGATTCGCTTAAGGAAGTGGAATAGAAACGTATGTTTTGTCACGTGTAGAGGTGACATGTAAGACGGGTTTTGGATTAAATGTTTGGATTTATTGCACATTATACATTTAAAACTCGGGACTACAGGTAATACAGCGCTATCGCTGATTTACACACTTTACAGTTCACCGTTACACACGCAGAAGGATTCTCAGTCTTCCTAGTCGTATCCTGGCAAAGGATTTATAACAGTCTCACTGTCACTTCAAATCACACATGGAGTCTTCTTTACACAGCCTAATTATTTCTTGCTATTATTCTGCAACTGCCAACTCCGAAGACTCGACTCAATTCAATTCCTCTGCTTCCAAGTTCATATCCTGAAAGGCTGGCGTCTCGAACTCGACTCTCCTCGACTCGACTACTGTTCTGTTCTGTTAAACACTTCCTTATAACCACTTTGCACGGACCATGCAGAAACACAAACTATTGTTATGGAGGCGCGTTTACTGAATCGTTGCCTAACAATGGACGTCATACTCTTGCCCGCGTGGGCTCGCGCGCGAAAGTTTTTACAGAGTCGTTTCCTAGCAATATGTCTATGCGTCACAGTGTATTCACCTATAATGTTACTCGTTTCAAGATAGAAAACTGTGTAGAAGGTATCATATTCCAGAAATTTGTCATTCACTCTTGTTTTCAGTGATAAGTCTCTTGATAATTACTAATCTCAAGATCTACTTCACTTACATTTTCCTTGAACACAGAAGGAATGAGTTCAGCACCCACAATTGTGTTCGTCTCTTGAAACGGATTAATAATAAAGATACAGTGAACTTCATGCTCACAGAGTCCGTAAATATTCTTTGATTTCTTTAATAATTTATCAACACATAGAATATAGACAGATACATAAAATATACCGTCATCCGGCTTTGTACACTTCGGGAATACTCAGATTTACTGGGTTTTTGGACTTTTCCCTTCGTCCTCTATAAAATAGAAAACACCACGTTATAAAACAGGATCTGTTTCCGTTCTCAAGAGGAGAGGGGCAGACACCTACTTAGTTTGGTCTCTTAGAAAGAGCTAACCTCACTTCCTGGACAACCCCTGTCAGATTCACGCAGCTATTTAATGACCCTAAACCATGCCAATTCTGAGGGAGACAACAAGAAAATACACAATAAAAACTGTGATAGAATACGCATATGCGTGGAACTAGGTTAGAAAATGAGTTAGAAATTTGTGCTGCTAGAAAAAGAGGTGCATGTGTGAGCCCTGTCACAATTTTTATTGCATATGCAATATTGCAGGGCCTCCCTTGCTGGACAGGTCAAAGGGTAGGCATCAGACGAAGAGAGACACCAAAAACCAAAAACTGATGCCGGAAGCAGCGTCATCAGCAGCGACTTGAAGCACAGAGCAAATGATGCTCGAGACAGTTCAAGTTCGTATAGCAACAGGCGTGACCAGAGTGGTTTGAACGGCTGTTGTACTGCGATGTGGAAAGCAAATGGAAAAACTACCACATATCACTTTTCCTGGATAGTCTCTTTCCAAAAACAGAGACACCATGTATGCGAAACAGAAGACGCAAGAAGATGCTGGATGACCTTGGGGACAGAAGAGGATATTCTTATTTGAAGGAGAAAGCTCGAGATCGCATTAAGTGGAGGAACTGTTTTGGAAGAGACTGTGGACCTGTCGTCTGACAGATTACTGATGAATGAATGTCCTTGTTGCCTCCCGCCGAATTAGCCTGGTCTCGGGTGATTAAATAGCTGCTTGAATATGTCATGGGTCGTCCAGAGTTTGAGGCTAGCTCTTTCTAAAGGACACAAGTGAGTAGGTGTCTTCCCACCCCCTTCTTATTTGACAAGGAAACAGATTCATTTTCCGAAACGTCGTGTTTTCTATTTTCTGGAATACTGGACGATTGAAAATATCTAGAAACCCAGTAATTCTGTGTGTCATACGCCTTCGTCAGAACCCTTTAGAATGCACTTCGGGAATGTGTATGGGTATGGGAATGGTATGAGTCCCTTTGCTTGCCTGAGTCCAGTCAAGGATCCCCAGTATTTCTTGTGAGTCTTCAAGAGAGACAGCAAAACAGAACCACTCTTAACTGCCCATAATATAGGGTGCGATTTATGAGATATATACAGCAGTTTTATCTCGCGGCTTACATCGTTTTGGTTACAAATTTAGATATAAATTATGGATTTTCTGCCAAAAAGTTCCAGCTAAGTGTAAATTCTTGTTGGTGCCTTGTAAGCCTGAATTATTTGTATAAATATTGTTTTGATGAAAGAGTCCGTACAAGAAGTAAGATGAGCAACACGGAGCGTGTTCCACCTTACTGTCAACTTCATCTCTTCATCTCCATGCGACGCACAATGCTCCTGCGACTGACTCATGGCAGTACGTATACCCTCTATAGTTGTCATTCACCTCTGGATTCCATCGCATGACAACAAATATGGAAAATATGAAGGTCAGTTGGCGTGAATATGGCGAATATGTATTTAATTGGGTGATATGATTCCAGTTATTTCCCCCTTTCTCTTCATATTGTGACATTACGCCCGAAAGCCGGAATAGTAAAGTCAGAATAGACGTTCATTGCTAAGAAACGACTTGGTAAACACATTCCCATGGCAACGTATACGCAAGCTAAAATCGAGTAGCTGCTGTTGATTTGCAACGGTGCTCTAAACACACCTTCCCAACAAATTATAGGCTGTCTTTTCTGTGTGATCCGTGCAAAGTGATTATAAAGGAGAACAGTATAGAATTGAGTTGAGACGCCAGCCTGCCAGAACATGAGCCTGGGAGCAGAGGAATTGAACTCAGTCGAGTTTTCAGAATTGGAAGCTACAGAATTATGGCAAGAAAGGAATTAGGCTGTGAAAGGAAGACTTCATGTATGGTATGAAGTGACAGTGAGACTGTAATGAATCTGTTGTCGGGATACTTCTAGTGAAGACTGAGAACTCTAGTGCGTGTGTAACGGTGAACTGCAAAGTGTGGAAATAGCGACGGTGCTATATTACCTGTAGTCCCGAGCTGTGTGAATAAGGTGTCAATGAATCCAATCATCCAATCAAAAACCCGTCTTATAAGTCACGCACAAACCGTATACGTGGCAATATATAAATGTAAATGATTGGTTCCAGCAAAGCAACGGAACCTAGTCTTAGAAACTGGTAGTAATTCTAGAGGCGAAACTGCTGTACCGAATACGTCACAAATAAATGGGTGAGCAGGTTCATTATTTATTTATGCTGCTACTGATCACTCTCATACTAGACACACTTTATTATTTATTTGCTGTTTAAATATTTAAACAGGCAGTAAGACGCAAATTGGACTTAACGTAAGTTACACTATAAATAGAATATCAGGTTAATTTCCTTTTAGGAAATTCTGGAATTACTTACCTTCTCTCAGTTTCTGAAACGTGATGTGCACTTCAGAAATTCTTCGTTCGCCTCCTACAATGGTTATATAGGTTGTTTAATTTAGAATTTTATCAGATTGTGCAGAAATCACATCTATATTCGTTGTAGGATAGACATCACGTGCCTCCAGAAGAAGCCGAAGTGCTTCCCAGCGATGTGAATATGCAGGCCGAAATAAGTTACACAATTTGAATTATGATTCCCTCTAAGCGACTGAAAAACAAGCGGGCTCATATGCAAACCTTACGTAAACAAATCTCGTTCTCGAGCTCCTCAGTTTAAAGAAAAACGCTATGGACATGTCTGAAACCCATTACATCCCACATACTATTAGCTCGTAGCAACTACCATGCTCTTATTAATAATCTGTGAAAATATTCATATTTATTTGCCCCTAAAATTTCATTAGTACACTTCTTTATAAGGTGTTTCTATACTTTTCTGCCTCAAGATCCCTAATTCGATTCATAAAGCCCGAAGTCTCTACATCTACGGCGTGCTGACGTGCAGATAAATATAAATAAACTTGTAAGTAAAAGTAACTCTACCCCTGTACCAGGCCGTGAAGGCCCGTTGGGGTGTGAGACGTTGAGGCTCCCACATTATCTAAACAATCGGCTCAAAGATGGCGGTAAGGTTGTCAGCCTTACGCGCCGGCCGCGCTTTACTCCCCAGGAAAATTATTTAATTAATTCCTGGTACTCATTTCTGTTAGAGGCTGAGTCGACCCCAGGGCCATAGTGCGGCTGGAAGGATTAGGTTCAATTGAAAAAAAATCCAATGACCTCATCGGGATTTGAACCTGCGACCTTTCGGCTTGTAGCATAGTGCCCCAAATAAACCTGTATACATTGTTGTATGATTAAACGATATGGTATACACGTAAGTAAATATTGCGTCTGATATGGAGGATATGTCCCTACCTTTCTGTAGAAGACCTACTGATAGCAATGAAGAGATTTCCTTTATTTTCGAGAAAACTCCACTTCACAAGTTCACGCTAGATTACTTCAGATTTTCAGCCTGTTTTCCTTTCATAAAGAAAACCCAGTTTAGTGAGATCATCATGCCATCTGTTTTTGCGTTTATGTGTTCCCCCTTTTCAGCTATATTCGTAAGAATAATCGTCTTACACTTCTATATGCGACGCAGTTCTATTAACGTGTTCAGTATAGTTACACAAACAGTACTCAGTCCAGACCTCGCCAATGTGAAGGTTCGACGCTATTTTGCAGCGGCGACTTGTTGCATAGTCAGGGTTGGCTTAGATGCAACGACAATGAAACATGACAGCTTATGATTGATTAATTTCATAATTCGCGTGTACACTTCCCAGTTTAAGATACCGCTTCTCATTTTATTATTTATTTTTAAGGTCTATAATCTACAATTATAAACTTTTTTTATATTGCTAGTGGGGTGGGACTAAGTCCCTTGTATTGCGACCACTTCTGGCCTAGGTACCAGCCCCAGATGATAGGTTAGGGTGATTGTGGAGCAATTAGTGGAATGAAGATTCGCAGGGGAAACCGAAGTACTCGGAGAAAACCTGCCCCAGCGCCACTTTGTCCACCACAAATCCCACTTGACTAGACCCGGGATCGAACCCAGGCCGCCGCGATGGGAAGCCAGCGACTAACCACTTGAGCTACGGCGCGGACTTCGATTATAAACTTTGTCAATCCTCTATAACGTAGACCTATTCTATAAAGGACCTGGAATGTTTATTGATGCTAAACTACATTTCTATGACCATGTCAATTACATTTTCTCTCACTGTGTTAAACTGTTGAGTCTAGTTCATAACATTACTTTCAATTTCTCATCTCTAGACTGTATGCTCAGATTGTACACTGCATTAGTTAGATCTAAGCTTGAATATGCATCCGTAGTCTGGAATTCAATTACGTCAACGGATGTCAACAAGCTGGAACGCAACCAGCAGAGGTTTGCGGCCCTTTGTTTTAATTGTTTCTATCCTCAAGTCCATTACAGTTATTCTCTTGATTGTGGAGGAGTTCAAATTACATACTTTACGTACTAGGAGACATCGCCTCGATGCTCTCTTTCTTACTCAAGTTTAGTTTGGTTTCAAATTCTGCCCTTCCGTTTTGGAAATTGTTGGTCTCCGAGTTCCTGCTCCGTATATCAGAGACTTTGCATTGTTCAAAGTTTGCCCCTCATCTAAAAATTGTCCCTCTGCTGGATGTGCAGCAGCTGCTAATGTTGTCTGCAGGGATGTTGACGTATTCGGAGCTAGGAAAGTTCTCAATCTTTTTTATAATATGGTATAAGTGTTACCAGTAGTATTTGCATGAACATAAACTAGAACTGAATTATTATTATTATTTCTAAATATCTATACTTTACATTAACCAATTGTCAATAGCAAATTCGATTTGCGATAATGAAATTATTATTATTTTGTAAGATTTGAGGCTTTCACGGCGGTGACTATGAAGAAAGCAGTCTTCTGAGATTTGGCACCGTGTATATGTGGTGTTAACCGACGTTTCGGAGGAACGTATCGCCTCCATCTTCAGGGTAGAAGGAAAAATAAGAAATCTGCAAGCGAAGAGACGGTGAGAACCGGTAAAAGCAGACTGTCCTGAAGATGAAGGCGATACGTTCCTCCGAAACGTCGGTTAACACCACATATACACGGTGCCAAATCCCAGAAGACTGCTTTCTTATTATTATTATTTTGTTTGTTTGTTTCTTTATCTGCATTAGTATGTTAACCTCCAGTGCTTACCTTTAATTAGTCTTTGACTTTATGTTGTGTTTGGCCATTATGTAATTACTTTTATCTACACTGTGCTGTGTCTGTAATTGGCCTTGTGGCTGTTGCCTCGGCACACAAATAATAAAGAATTTAATTGAATTATTATTGTTGTTGTCGTCATCATCATTAAGATGGAGATGAGTCCTTCTTGACAAGCTGTCAGTAACTCAGCTACTGAAGAAATTCCAAACAAAATAAATTAAGGAAATTATATTTTGTTTCGTGTGGCCAGAAATACAATTATAATTATAAGTATGTAAATATTTATCCATCCTTCACCGAATTCGTATTTTTTTTTTTTTTTGCCGAATTTTGGTAAAAGAGAATATTGTCAGAATTGAAGTGAAGGAGTGTCAGGTTTGTAACATCCCCTGTAGCTATAGCTGTATAAAACAATGTTTATTAAGAGCTGTACTAAACTAGAGCACAATGTCGTGCCAGATGAAGAATTGCAGCTTTAACTCTTGTGTCTGTGTCCAGCCCGCACTGAAAATTCTACACATATTTATGCGGGTGTCGCGCCGGCATAATGTAGACAGGGGAAATGGAATGTCTGTTTGAAGTGGCTACAGTAGATGGTCGTTGCCAAAACTCGACAAATATTTCAGGATGTCTCGGAGTTATTTAAGTGTTTATATGAGATTCCCAGTCAAGCTAGCCAAGCTGGCGCTTTCATCTCTCACTTCAACCACTGTGTACTCTAAACCTATCTGATATTCCGTCAGCATTCGGTTATTACAAATTTGTTCTCACTAAAGTGTGTACTCACAGCCAAGCATTTGTCCCTCTTGTTCATATCCCATACGTTCACTGCTTTCTTTCACAAAGCAAAGAAGTCGATGGTGATGGTGATGATTAGTGGTGATAGTGGTGGTGGTAGTATTGATGATGGTAGTGATGATACTGATGACGATAGTGACATCGTTGTGATGACAATAAACCTTAAGTCTGGAAGATATCGAGAGGATACCGTCACTTTTTCTTCCAGACATCAGCAGAATCTTTACTGAATTGATTCAACACCTACTCCTTGCGCTGGCACTTCCCGACACCAACATTTATTTATTTCTAGTTTATTTAATGTCGCTATGTGCATGGCATCGAATAATTGGCTGATAGTTAATAATGAATTGGAGAAGGTGTATGGAGGACGCGGTCATGGACTAATTTAATGTTCTGTCCCGGAATTTTCCTTCTTGGTTTGAAGAAAACCAAAAATCCCAGCGAGGATAGTCAATGTCCCTATCGAGTTTAGAACCAGGCGCTTCCAAAATACAAGTAAGAAACATTTCAACTTGACCCGGCTTGCTCGGTTACTGCCAATATATCAGAAAATTAAAACAAATATTAGTGACTAGAGTTATTTTCAATTTTGTAATAATCCTTGTAATTGAAGAGCCGGGAGAGCGCAGTCGATATAACGACTGGACAATCGAGGGGTTCGAGTTCGAGTTCCGGTAGTACCAAGAATTTTCTCTTCTCCAAATCATCCAGACCGGAACTGGGGTCCACTCAACCTCCTATCCAAAGGGCACCGGTAGTTCTTTACCCAGTGGTTAAAGCGACCGGGGCGTGAAACTGACCACTCACTTCAAACTAGTGCCGAGGTCAAGAAAATGTGGATCTATACAACCACTCTCATATACACCTTCATGGCATAGTGCTTGACTGGATAAGCACAGGAACAGCTTTACCCTGTACATCATACTTTATGTTTATGAAAAAATAATGCGATTATTTTCGAACTGGGTAAAGTCACATACTCGGCTGCATTCAAAATGATTATACAACGGCGACATTGTCATCAGAACAAAATTCCTGAGAACGGCACGAAGCTTAGCGATACGTCTTACCCCTTACACCACACCAAGAGACAGTCTACTGGAGGGAACGGTGGAAACTGATCTGAAATTCGATTTGGCCAACTTTACAATGTTCTTGCTGTGCACTGAGTTCGAACTGAAGTCAGTAGGAGAAATTCCACATCTGTAAACAGAAGAAACGTAATAATAATTGTCATGCATGGAAATTTGCTTGTCATACACTTTTCAGTATGAATATTGTTTAATTGCTTCATGAAACAGAAACCTATAAGCCTTCCGGTTAGCAGAAATACTTATAAATCAGTTTAATTTCGGGAAAAGAATGTTATAAAATTGTCGTTGTCTTTTTTATCTTTGGCATACTTTCTATTGCTGAACTTGATCAGCTCCGCCGGCACAAATTTTACTGCCTTCGCGTCTTTTAAAAATATTTTCTTCCTCGAAGAGTAGAACACCATCCCTTTAACATAGAAAGTCTTGCTTGAATTTAAGTTTAAATGGATTAAAATTAGAAGGGGGAATTATAGTATGTTTCGGTTAAAATTAGAATGAATACTCATCAGTGTCTAATATTATAAATACTTTAATTCCTACTCGATTATCATCATGATCACCACCACCATGATTACTGCCAGTAACACGATCAGCATCACCAGTATAAAAAAATTAAAAGGAAACTCCGTGTTTTCGGTCCGCAAGCGAACTATACCGACCACCAGTATCATCATTTAAGTGTTTTAATACGACGAAACAAGAAAAATATGGCAGAGAAAATGCCTCGACAAATTGAAGTCCATTGTTGAAAAGCAAAAAGACATACATAAGTGAGTAATTTACCTGAATTCGAAGTTCTTTAGGACTTTCGAGTATTCATTTCTTTATCCTTGGAGATGATAACGCGATTTTTCAAAATATCTGTAAATTAGGTCGTAGAGTTTAGTAATGTCCCCTTGTAGACGTCACGCGGTGTGCTGTATGCGTTATCATGAACCCGAGGTCTCTTTGTTTGTTAAAAGCCCTAAAGGAATACATGAAATATGTTGCCACGAAAAGGACCTCGATATCATTGCCGCGCAATAGAGAATGGAATGCTGGAAATTCTAGCACCGTGTACTTGAAGCATATGGCGCTACGGCCCTGTACGGGTCTTGGGCTCCTTCGTGGTTTCGGAACAGTAAACTTTTCCATGTGGGGTTCTTAGCCACATGCCCAATCCCAACCTAGATTACCAGGGACTACACTTTGTCTGACCCCTACCCTTCAAACTGTGTGGCATGGGTGGCCCCACCAGAAGCCTACGTTCTCGGCCTGCATAGCTCTCCAGGTCACTGGGACGCGAGAACCTCATTCCTACGACAAGGCGGTAACCCTCGAGGAGGAAGCTCAGGGAATTCCAGAGGAATATTTTGGTAACTGAGTTATGCAGGAGTTGATAAAACGTGGCTTCAGAAATTTAGTACAAAAATGAACAGCTGAAGGTCTTTATCTCATCTATTTTCAAGACAAGCAGAGAAGGACGTTGTCAAGTACGTATTATACAGGAGTTGAGTCACGTGTTCCACTTTCCCTCGAAAAGAATGCATCATTTCTTGAGTTATTAATTACGAAAGAGGAAAGGACTCTGTACAGAAATGAGGCATCGCATGACGGGAAATAATGTTCATATATCCTTTTGCTTTTATCATATTTAAATCGAAGAAGTTACCATGGTCTGAACTTACTTTTTGAGTGAACAAAACTTACTGTGTAGAGTTTGATAAGAATTCTACGAAGGCCGCAGCAGAGATGAAGAGCGGAGCAGATCACCCGTGCTACCTTCTCATGTAATTTGGTTACATTTTTCATTCGGGATTCTTAAAAGACCTTTCACTAGGCAACAAATTTTCAATTTAGTACTTAAATCTGACATTTAATACGATAATCCATTTTGTGGAAATGACTGCAATACCCAGAATTCACTTACTAAATTCTTTTGGATCTTAACAGCAGAACATATTGTTACGCGTTAGTGACTAGACGCGGGATTTGAATTGTTAACTGGTTTTAGTAGAACTCATGACTCATAAATACAAGGAAATATGATACTACCGCTAATCTACACACTTAAGAATTATTATAGCACAAGCTCTCTTGGTCTATCGTAATCTTCACTAGCCTTTGCTCGGCAACGGTCTTCACTAGGCGCCACTATGTTACTGTTTCTAACAGTCTAAGCCCTTGTCTTACGTCGTTTTCGGCTGACTATCATCTCATAACTTACTCCTTTGCTGTCTGCTAAATTGCTGCTGGCTCTCGCCCACACAGTAATTCTTGGTTCGGACTCCCACAGGACTCATGACGAAATTTTACTGTTTGAAGGGTCTAAAAGCCTTCGGAACTCTTTTCAACGCTCACTCACTCTTTCTTCATTCAGGCTCACTATGTAGCATCGGCACGGACCGCACAGAAAATACCACTTCTCACAGGTGTTCTATTGTAGCGTGTATATCCGTTTTCGGTTATCGGCCGTTATCTAGCAACGGACAATTTCTTCTGACTCCATTATTCTGGCCTTTCTTCTGCAAGGTTACAGTGAAGTACGGGATTTTTATCCAAATCCATATGCACACTCCTTCATATCTTTCGTGACATGGGAAAGCGTCATGAACCAGAGACCTTATGCCTTATACGATCGTATTTTATTTCTATCTCCAGTTTCATTAAGATTCTAACTCTTGTACAATAACAGAAGATCAGCTCAAGACTGTATTGGTCGGAGACCTTTTCTTGGTGCTATGTAGAAGATTTTGATTATTTGGTAATTTTACGTCCTTATATCAAGGACTCAGGATTTGCAGCGTCACATATAGTACGATTTTTATGAATGACGAAGAAGGATAAATGTGAAAGGAACAGTCGTTGTCTATTTTAGTTTGGATCTTAAACCGATAGTCACATAAAGAGACCAGAAACTTCACAGAAATCCTCATGCGGGATTGTGGGCCGTCAGTCGCGAATTGAACGGGAACCTGTTTAGTGTGTCGACGTGAAAAATATTCTAAATAACCTTCACATAGCATATTGATATATGTATATGGAATTTTAGATATATTTCTGAGCTCGCACCCAGAACGATGTGGTACACCAGAGTTTCACTGTAACAGTCTCGTGCACTGCAAATCTGATGCAGTACTCAAGAGAGGAGTGTGAGAGGCCACACGAAGGCCACAGCTGATGTCGGCTCTGTTAGCCTGATTGTTTGCTGACCCCCATAGCACGGCAAACCCGCTTCGCACTTTGATGGGACTGTTGTTTGCTTGAAGGCCCAAAATACACGCGCTCCCTCCTCCCACACAAATAGAACCTCCTGCTTACATCGACGGTTTAATTAAAGACCAGAGGCCAAGGCCCTCATTTATTCTTTATCGTTGGACAACATTCTGGCTTTGCTGAAATAAGAAATCACAGAAGAAACGAGAGAACATAGTTGTGTTTATTTGAAATCGAAAGACTTTATAGCAGTCAGAGTTGTCTGACTTCAGAGACTTAGATCAAGACGGGTTTTACTACACTTTTCAATTATATTGTTCCTACCTCTGTGCCGATATATTCGTTTGATTATTTTTTGTAGTTTATTTAATGACGACAGTAAGTCAGACAAGATCGCGTCGAAATAGCTTTGTTACTACGGATAAAATTGTAATATGCATATTTATAAGAGATATCTGTGAACCAGGATAGCGTTGTCGGTGTAGCGACTGGCTACGGGCTGCACGACAGAGGGGTCAGAGTTCGAGTCCCGGTATGGTAAACATTTTTCTCTTCTCCACGTCGTTCAGACCGGCTCTGGGGTCCACTCAGCCTCCTTTCAGATGGGTACCGGTGGCTCTTTCACGGGCGGCAAAGCAGCAGGGGCGTGAAGCTGACCACTTACTTCCAACTGGTGCCAACATCAAGAAACTGTGGATCTATACATCCACTCCCCCATACTCCTTCATGGCGTAGTGCTTAACTAGCTAAGCACACTAACAACTTTACCTTCTTTATATGAGACATCTCAAGCGTTACACCCCTTAGTATCCCTCTATGGCTCTACAGCCCTTGAGGACATTGGCTGCCTTTTCAGCTCCTTACTTCTGTACACGGTCGGTAGGACTCCTTGGACTAGTGATCAGACAGCCGCAAGGCCGCTACCTACACAAGACAGCACAAACACAAAATAAATGCATACAGACATCCATGCCTCGACTGGGATTCGAACCCACGATTTCAATGTCGGAGCAACAGAAGTTCGAGTAATAGAAGTCCACCAGGTGTAGCTAATTTAATATGAATAATTAACAATTTAATCTTAATTTATACGGCTACTATTAAGTTCGCTTATGATATTTTAGTGCAAATTAATGTATAATCGACATACGTAAAATATTTCCTTCATATATTTAGTTCTACCTTCTGATGAAGGAGCTGGGATGGCTCAGACGGTATAGTAACTGGCTACGGGCTAGAAGATCAGAGTTCGAGTCCCAGTAGTGTCAAGAATTTTCTCTCCTCCACGTTGTCCAGACCGGCTCTGTGATTAACCCAACCTTCTATCCAATGGATACCTGGGGCTCTTTCCCCGGGAGTAAAGCGGCCGGAGCGTGAAGCTGACTACTCATCTCCATCTAGTGTCGAGGTAAAGAAAATGTGGATCTATACATCCACTCCCCCATACCTTACCCTCTGATGATGGACAATAGTTGCCGAAACAAGTAAAGACAAGACTTTCAATTACTCCTATTAAACTAGTTACAGTTAATGGACTATACTGCTTATTTATTTAGTAGTATTAAATTTATTCACTGTTGTTCAGAATTCTTTTTTAGTAACCTAACCTGTTTCGGAAATGAGACAACTATCTTCATGAGTCTTCAATAGTTTCAATTGGAGCCAATATTGCTAATGTAGTGGTAATATAGCCTGTTTTATATTGCCACTAATTTTGTTACTTTATCTATAGTAATAAAATAATAGATTTACTGGATTTTCTCAAAATTTAGACTATTTATTGTAAGTGAACCCAAGCGAGCTAGAATAGTGGCAGTGTATCTGACTGGTGTTCATGTGTTAAACCTTTAGGAAGTTCAGCCTCAGCCCCTCCAGGGAAATTCCAGGACCTTACGTTATGTAATCCACCGCCGCTTGCTTTCGCAATTGAGAAACGTCTTTCCATTTGACGCTATACTTTCATGACATGAAAAGCAGAAGGAGCATTACGTAATCCAAGAGGAAGTCTAAATTTTTACTTTCATTTTTCACCACGGTGTCCAGAACGATTGGCGTAACCTTTTATTTAATGAATACCAGGAAGTCTTAATTGTATGAGTAAATCCGGTAATAGCGGGAAGATCATCAACTTTTTGCGTATATACCATGGTTTAGGCGCACTTGCAGCTTTGCCTCTTCAGTTTATGTAGAGTTTTATTGGTTGTTGCTTAGAAAAATTAACAATCTCACTGTGTCTTCTACAACAGAAATTTCAATTATTCTTATTAGCTTCTTTCGAAATTCTTCCTCACACAGATATTAATGGGCACAAATTATTTCTAAAATGAAACCTTTCTATTAAACAAACAAAAAAAAAACTCCGTGATTTTAGTCCGTAAGCAAACTATACCGACCGAGCGACCGCCGCTTGTCGGCGAGGTTTAGTGGCAACTTTTGCAGATAGAGGGTGTCGCGTGGTCAGCCCAACGAATCCCCACGGCCCTTAATTTCGGTTTTCTAGACCGGAGTTCCTGTTCCCTTGGAATACCTCCTCAATTATCATCACGAGGTTGAGTGGACCCCGTTCCAAACCCACTACTTCTCAGAAGAAATCTGGTAGCGCCGGGAATCGAACCCGGACCTCTGGATCTGTAGCCAGGAACGCTGACCACTAGACCACAGAGGCGGTCGAAACCTTTCTATGGGACTTAAAATACATATGCCATATTACTGGTATGAAATTCGACCTTCCGAACATAACTTCTGCTTAGTGTGTTTGTCTATGAGCGCTACGATCACTCTAAACTTTTATTTTCGCTGTGAATTTTACTTCTCAGAAGAAAACTGGTATCACCGGGAATCGAACCCAGGCCTCTGGATCTGTAGCCAGGAACGCTGACCACTAGACCACAGAGGCGGTCAAAACCTTTCTATGGGACTTAAAATACATATGCCATATTACTGGTATGAAATTCGACCTTCCGAACATAAATTCTGCTTAGTGTGCTTGTGTATGAGCGCTACGATCACTATAAATTTTTATTTTCGCTGTGAATTTTACTGTTCATGTAAAAAAAAAAGAACTGTATCAGTAGTTCTGCAATGGTCTCATACTGGGGAGTATATGCAGATGATGACTTCACAGATGTTGCCCCTTCCGTTAAGAGATTCGCAAACTGTGGAGAGGGACTGCGGGAGGACGTACAGCGGAGGCGTTCATACAGGTTTCGGTACTACACCCAAGCAAAGGTTCTCGTATTTATACACGTATGTAGCAGTGTTAGGCACTTCACATTGTAGGCCTAAAAGGAGCGTCCTTCAGTACTAACGTTCACCTGATATCTCTCCGTTATTTTGGAAAATGCACTACAAAATTCTACCCTTTGTTCTCAGCTGAAGTGCTTCAGGATACACGTTTCCTAATGTTAGCATATCTAATCCTCACGAAGACCGTCTCTGTGGTCTAGTGGTCAGAGTTCCTAGCTACAGACCCAGGAATCCCGGGTTCGATTCCCGGCGCTACCAGATTTTCTGAGAAATAGTGGGACATGAACGGGGTCCACTAAGCCTCGTGGGGATAATTGAGGAGCTACTTGAACGGAAAAGTAGCTGCTCCAGTCCAGAAACCCGAAATTAACGACCATGGGGATCCGTTGCACTGACCATGCGACACGCTCTATCCGCTGAAGTTGGCAATAAATTCGCCGACAAGCGGCGGTCTGTCGGTCGGTCGGTATAGTTCGCTTGCGGATTAAAGCCACGGAGTTCGTTTGGTTTGTTTTAATCCCTACGAAATTCGCCCGCCTTTAAATAAGAGGGTAGGCTTATGAGATCACCTAACCGTCTGTTTTTGTGTGTCTGTTTCTCTGTCTGATTCTCCTTCTCCATTTCTACATTTGATCCGAATGGTCAGTTTTCACGGAAAGTGGAAGTTCTTTTCCATTCGAGGCTACCCAACGTTTCACAGTCATTAATACCAATACGGCAGAAGCGCTAGCTTGTGAAATGGGAAAGACACTAACCCTACTTATAATGTTGTATTTTAGCGTCCTGTTGCACTGATTTTCATCCATGATATGTATGTAATTGCCGTCTTGTAGTGCTCTCAATTTCATATGTCGCTTCTTACTACATGTTTCGGCAACATAGTGCCATCTTCAGGTTCCTTATTTACGCTAAGCTATTACATTGTTTGCCATCTGGTGCCTTTCATAAAATTATTTAGAAAGTACATTATTCGTCAACTATAATAAAATTTGTATATACTAAAACTTGTTAAGATTATTCATCTATATGTCTAAATTCAAATTCGCGTATAGCATGGTTCGTCCTCTACGGGAGTCGTTTCTGTGTGTGCTGTGTCTGTGATGTGTCCTTCCTTTTTGACTGCGAGCGTTGTAACCCTACTTAATTCAGAATCCTGAAATTATGTGTGATCGTTTACTTTCGATGAACATGTAACTTCTGGTTAGGGTTTTCTTTTGTAAACTATAAAACATCTTGGCGACCGTGAGAAAGTTTCTTTCCTCTCGGTTTAATGGTGATAATGACACATTGAATATGGACACGATAGATTTTGGTATAGTGATAGATAATAAACATACCTCTTTACTTTTTGTACTGGATACTGTTTGTAAGTCATCGCTTAGAAAATGGCGACGGTGAGAATTTTGAAGTCATTTCTGATCAATCCAAATATAATTAGTTAACCTTGTATTTGCAGTAATCTACTTACAAGAAAAAATAATAAGTTGTAGCCCTATAGGACTGGAGATCTGCGCAGCATGAAAGTAGACTTTATGAGTCCCTTCGGAGTGTCCCGTCTTAATTTCAATTAATCATTTAAAATATAGGTACACTGCTGCACTTCTAGTCCATGTGCACAACCATTATCTAAACACTACAATGATCCTGAAGCCTGTAGACTACAATACTCATCTGGGTCTCATCGGATAGTGCAATGAGACTTGGTCTCCTTCCTGGAATCCAGCAGAATTTGTTACGCTGTCTTGGCATGCCTTTATCATGTCGCTGGCTACCTTCAGATGCTGATGGGGACAATGATTGATATATTGCAGCCGTTCCACGATGTCCGCCACGAATTCGGCTGTAGGTTGCTTCTGGTATGGAGGAACCCAAAGCATCAGATCTCAGGGCTGTCGCAGCTACTTCCCGAACACTTTGCTGGCTGCTGTCATGTCCGTGGTCTCGTGGGTGGATGCTCTGTAGGCCAGTAGGGGAGGGGTACTTTATCGTCCCTTTCCACTGCCTTAACGTAGCGTTTCAGCACACTGGCCAAATCCGAATGCAGAGCTGTGGCGCACATCTTGCATAATCCGAGGTTCCATAAAAATTTCTGCAACATTCGTGGCTTGAAGTTCCGGTCTTAGTCGCTGTACAGTTCCCTCGGAACCCCGAAGCCACAGAAGGCGGTGGCCACCAGAACACTTTAAACCGCCGATGCCTCCACGTCACGGACGCCGCAAGCCTCTCGCCACTTATTGTAGAGTCCATGGTAATCAGGAAGGATAGATTTCGCATCTGGCTCTCAGCGAAAGGTCCTGCGACGTCAGTGGCGATCCTCTAAAATGTTGCACCGAAGTCGTGTTAGTGCATCAGGCTCCGGCTGCTGGTTCGAGGGCTTACCGCCCAATTGGCGTTTGGTTGGCACTAACTCTCCGCGTCGCCCCTCGTGTTTAGCCAGTTATATCGCTCTTTGACATTATTCAGGGCTCTGTTGACACCCTAATGTCCCCGTAGAGGGATCTTCCACCGAGCTCTACGAATATTTTTTTTCACCCTGCTCGTCGAATCCCTGGAATTTGAGATTCCAAACCGTCTCGAGGCATCTCCCACTCGATAGGTTCGTAGCGAGCCAGTGTGCTGCTTTCGGCTAACGTCTGGTCTCTGTCGCTCACCCACACGTCTGACTGGTGCCTACCGCTAGGCTTCAACCAGAGTCCTAGCCATATGAGATATAGTCCAACTAAATTGTTCTAGACAGTTCGCCGCCTCCAGTGGACCCTCCACCCGAAGGGAAGGTTATTTACGTACTAGTCAGTTATGTCATAACTGACTAGTTTATTACCTTAGTTTAGTTATCAGAACTCAAAAGTTCAGACAACAGCAGTATTATAATTTTTCTCTTCATTGAAAATCTTCATGTGATGCTTAAAGTGTAAAGTAATTATCCGTAGGAGGATCTGCCTTAGGCATTTCGCCTCATCGAGAGATTTGCTCTCATGACATGTAAGACTTCATTGCCACCGTCACAAAAGCTGTAACTGGAACAAAATTCGATCCAGTTCACGTCTTTGTATGCTTGAGATGCTGTTTAATTTAACGCCCCTCCTGCTCGTTGGTTTCCAAACAGGCCTCTTCCATGAGGTTTCCTACAAAATCATTACAAGAATGTCGTTCTTCTTTCGTGCTTTCTAAAATATCCCTTTCTTAACTTGTTTGACTTCTATTGTTGTAAAAACATATAACAATACTCATGAAATGTATACATACATAATACATACAAATAATAATACATAATAATATATGCATAAAATACTCATTGCTTTCCAAAGAGCTCTCTTCCTTGGGGTTTCCAACAAAATCATTATATGAATAATAATACATAATAATAATAATATCGTCTATTATTATAAAAACCTATGAAAATAAGTGAAACGTGTAGGTTTCACTATATTTAAAGTTCTAAGTACGCCATCCTCCAATGAAAGACGAAATTATTGACTTAAGTTTAACGACGAGACAAAATGAAATTATATTTTTACAAGCAAATCCAGCTTAAGCTTTGACTTTGACTCAGAGAAAAATATCTCTAGATATCTTAAGGAAGTGACTGAGGCGTTTCCTTTCTAGCTTTACTGAACCTCTGCCTGAGAAGAGAGAGTCGCCAGGAGAGTCAATGAACTCTCTAAAACCTAACGGTTACTATATGTACCACATTAAAAACGCCCTACATTGAACACACAGTATCATTACGTGTTGAGTATTAACACCGCTCTTTTCCAACCCGCCTTTGCTTGTATCGGCGCAGTCGGAATTGTGCTATCCCTGCTACACCTGTTTCTACCTTAGGACAGTGTATGATGGCTACTGGAAGTGTCCTCACAGATCAAACTAAGGAAGATCGGTATAGGTACGGGAAACTAGCTGGGTCGGTTTGCATGGGTCTCAGGGTAGCGATGCCGAAGAAAGCGTTTTTCTGAGAGTTGAGCCAATTGACGTTTATTCACCTGCTAATTCACCACACTGTTAAAATAATGTATTCTTAGCTTTACGTTACCGCGTTACTATCGGCAAGCTATGTCTCGGAGCGTGCAAAGGTCACGTCCGTTCAGTTCGGAATATTGTGAAAGTCTCCCCTTGTGGAATGCTTGCACACCCCACGCCGAGAATTCGAAAGATGGTGTTGAAATATACATTTCATCCCATCTTCCGTGGGAAGCTTGAACGAGGCAACCCAATCATACTGGCCCTCATTCACAGGCAATTGTAACAAGCTCTGCCCTGTCCTTTTAGGCGCGTCCGGTTCCCTGTACCCGAGCTGAATTTATGACTGATCGTAAATGTAATAACTCCGGACTTCTTGTTTCTGCCAGAATCTAGAAAATTTCAACGTAAACACCGTATTGCACGTCCCAGACGATGAAATACGATATTATAGATCACGATACATTTCCAGTAATATCGAAACATAAGACTTTTGAAATTTAAATTACCGAGAATTAATTAGAAATAAATTTCACGTTCATCTATAATCATCCAAATAAATAAGGGCTCAGAATGATCAGCGTCAGTATGATTCTCACAACAAATAGCGATATTCCCATAAACAACATTGACAGATGTATCTTGGCAATGGAGACATAATACGTATGTTTCCTATGAGGCACTGAATTAAAAAATAATTAGGACATTTCAGACTAAACGTCTTACTACGATTTAACCCATGGCACAGGGAGACTGCCCATTGTTATACTGAAATATATTGGACAGTAGAAAGCGATGGAAAATAGGCAGAAATCATGCTATTGGGATCCAGGAAATAATACTTTTACTATTAAGGATTAACTCTTTCGATTTGTCCCAACTGAACAGATTTCTCTTGAAGACGGAGACAGATTCTAGTGTTCGAAACGTTGTGAGTTTTAAGTAAAAACTGATCAATGGATAGTGTCCAAAAACACAATAATTATGTCACTTTTACAGTGACTGTAAACGGGGTTCGGATTATTAATTGGATTTATTAACAACCTACAGGTCGTACCGACAGTTAGTTATTACACTATTGCTGCTTTACACAATATACAATCACTCAGCACTAATCTCTTCAGTCTATCTGCACTAGTCTTCATGTGTTTATAACGTGTGAACTATAACAGTCTCACTGAATCGCACACTTCCAGATTACACATAAATAAAATCGTCTAATCACACTTAAGTCTTCACAGGCCGACTTATAGAACTTCTTCAACTACGAACTGCCCATGGCTATCTCCTTGCTTGTTGTTCGCTTGCTTCTGCCGCTATTCTTCGTAACTTGTAATTGCTTTATTTATACAGCCGAGGAACGGACATGGATATACAGTAAACATATCACGCGATCGCTATTTAGCCAGCATTTGGCGCGTCGGTCGGAACCACAGAAAACATGTCACGCGACCACTATCCACTGTTGTGACGTCACCGCAGACACGGAAAACACAACTTCTATTGCAGCGTAATCTAGCAACAGACTGTTTATCAAGAACCTGCCTTCGCGGTAAGTTCTTTACCAACATGTTGCCTAGCAATGGGTGTACATGTAACAGTCTATAAAACACTATATGAACTACAAGATAAAGCATCAGTTGATTTGGAATGGAAGATTGTCTGTGAATGATGAGATACGAGGTATGTTGTCAATGTCATGATGCCTTTCCGGCATTCTGTTGGAGAAACTGGAAAAAAGAGCAAAAATTCACAGTATAGAATATCTGGTCTTCTGCCGCATTTCGAAATTTTCTACTGATTCTAAGGTAACAATTCTTTCGTTGTACTAGTTCTGATCGGTACACACCAATGTTATTCGTGAATGCATTCTTCATATAAATTGAACTAAGTGAAGGCATATAAGGGAGGTCGTGTGTGTCCATCCAGCTGCCTCCACGTCAGGCTCCGACAATACTCAGTAGATTTTAGTGACGTATGGCACTGAGAATCTATATTAAATATTATCGGAAGAAACAGGATTTTTTCAGATCACTACTTTCTTGGATTTTACGCCGTTTATTCTGGTAGATGTTTATAGACGTTTAGGATGAAGTTGCAGCCTCATGTTCAGGTTGAAAAATTGAACGTGAAGATAGAGGTGCCACGTTTCTCCGAAACGTCGGTAAACACCTATAGATTACACGGCATAATTTCCTAGGAAACATTAATGTGCGTTGTCACAGCAGAAAGAACTTCAAAACTGATAATTTAATTTTATCTAATGCAAAACAAAATGGGGCTGCAGCCGAAATCGCACTCCATGTTTTACAACAACATGGCTCATCGTAAAAGAGAGGTAACACATGATATGAAATATACTTATCGCTGAGCTCTGCAGAGTTTCTGCATTCCATGTAGAAAGTAATTCTTAACATAGAAAGTACGTTGTTTATATTACAGATTCGCGTACCACAATGAGTGACAACAGCCCAAATTCGAACACAGTACTAGCGATCCGCTGTTTCTAAATTATAGACAATATTTCACCCGGATATTTGCTCTTCTGTACAAATGGAGGATGTAAAGAACTATGAAATAACATCATTTACGTCTTGTGCCTCACAAGATTTCTTACATCGAAATGCACACACTTCCTTTTCAGTCCTCCATTCAGCTCTTGTGAATATAAATAAGGCTTTCAAAAGATTTGATAGTGCTTTCATGCGGAAGTACTCCGTCATCCCTCAGATTTTCTTCTCAGCACTTCTACGCCTCATTTTAAGAGGCCAATCCTGTCATTTCCTTCTTTTCTCTTGGTTTGCGATTCGCCGTTGCTTATATGCAACTTGTCTGCCACTCTTGCCAAGCGGCATAGTTTAATGCCAATTGGCAGGCGGAACTCCACAAATAAGTAGGGGCAAGATATTGATCTGCTATGAATACAAACTCCACCATCAACGAAACTATAATGTATTAACTTATGTTCCACTATATGTTTCGACCCTTATAGGGTCATCCTCAGGTGTTGTGATTTTCATTATTGAATTGTAAAGCGTGTATTCATATTTACGCATCTGTACATAGGCTTAAAACGTCTTACTTTCTGTGTATATTTATATTCTGCTAGATGTTGATCTAAAACAAGATATATATATATATATGGTAACTAAAAGCTAAAAATTAAAAATTAATTTTATTTTACTAAATTTTAAAATTAATTTAAAAGTGTCGTATGCTGTATTCAACTTAGTGTTAGTTCCTGTAGTGGACCACATATTTTTTCATCTGATTCTTCTGTTTTTGGATAGATTCATTTGTGTTAACTCTTTCTTGATCACGAATTTATCTTCTTTCTTACTCCCAGCATATCGATTGTTACTGTTGTTATGTTGTCTAGTTTATGTTGTATGCTTTGCTGCGTGGAATATTATTATTAGTTATGCTCATGCAACAGGATGCAAACAGTAAAACTCGACGCACCTGTCTGTCTAGCAGCCACCTCCCTTACAGTCTCTCTCCATGCCCTACCTGTTGCCACAGTGCATGCATTGTAGGCACGATGGAGGAACAGCCGGCATAATTTTACTGCCCAAATCAGTGACCATTCTTTCGCTGACTCTACAGCAGCAGCGAAATCCGACTTGAGAATTATGTTTGTATAGAGTACTCTAAAGGATAGCATGCTGTAGTAGTCTCAATATTACAAAAAATTCCTTCAAAATTATTTTATTAATTCTATGATTCATACAAGACCATCAGGATTTCCTCTTCTCTACAGTCATACCAAATTCAATGCCCATGGAGAAGCGCTTAGTTGTTTTTGTTGTGGTCACACAAGTTACCGACTCTCCCAAAGGGGTGCTCGCAGCCAGTGTGAAATAACGATAGTTTCCAGAAATTCTGAATGCCAACAAACGGACGAAAGATACACAATTTCCGCACAGTTCTTTGAAAATACTAGGCAAGAAGTGATGTATGATATTTTGAACTCCACTAATGTTTTCTGCTGACATGATCCTGCTTTGCTATCTTCACATCCCAGTCATCCAGGACACCTCGGAGCTCTATCTACAGGAAACAGACGCCCAAGGATGTCAGGAAGTGAAGTGTGGCGAGAATTACGTTTCCACACCACATCCCCAGTCTCGGTTGCAATTGTCTCTAGAAGACAGAAATCCCCTCTTCTCTTCGCGTCCTAGCTGAAGTCAAAAGGTCAGCGGATTACAACTGCTGTGTCACAACTGACACCTGGTTCAGATTTGGGATATGGTCGCTCGGATCTTGCCTGCTGTATAATATCTGATGATTTTCATAGTTTCCTCAGTTCTACCAAACAAAATACCAAATAACACCTTACTCAGATATTTACTCAGATATTCCATTAAATGCATCATTCAGAACTATTTACCTCCTACATCATATAAATTCAGCATACGGCATTTTAAAATAACACAGTACCCAACAGTATTCGCCGACAGTAAGAAGAAAGCCTTCTGTCCCGCTCTTAGTAAGGGTTGGACAAAGAAAAATTTTGGCCCTAGAATTTTGTTTCTCACGTTCACTTCAAAATGTGTGAGGAAATCTAGTGAGGTTAAAGCTGGAAGGAACTACAAAGAAAATTATGATAAATTCCGAAATATTGTCTGCAAATTCGCACGAATGAGTTCACGAAAACCATGGATAAAATTTTAGGTAGCCCATACTTCTGCAGAGATTCGAACCGTATACTTCTCAAGGATGAATAAGCTCCATTATTTTTATTTTCGATAAAACGTAAGAAATTATCTTCACGTGTAAGGGGTACGCGTGACGAAAATAAAGGATTCTGGATCGGATGTTTGGATTTATTGGCACTTCGGTTACAAGCTCTCTTAATTGCAATGAATACAGCGCTATCGCTGATTTAGACACACTGCGTTCACCGTTGCGCGCGCACTAGAATTCTCCGTCTTCACTAGTCGTCTCCTGGCAACGTATCTCAACACAGAAACTGGCACTTCAAATCGCTATGAAATCTTACCATTTCTTGTTCAATCACCTTGGAACTTCGGAACTCAACTAAAAACTCCTTTTCATGACAGCTTCGTGTCCTTGACTCACGGCTTCTCAGTTGTGACTACAAACGACCTTTGTTGTACCCTATAAACCGTCGGCAACGACCACACATAGAAAATACCTTTTGTTATTGTAAACGTGCTTTCAAGTCTGTTGTCTAGAGCTGGGAATGGCGCGGACCACATTGAAAATATTTCCTCTATTTTTAGAATTGTTGCGTAACCTAGCAACATACTGTTTACCAAGAATCTGTCTTTGCGGGAACTTTTTTATCGAGCCGTTGCCTAGCAATGGGAATCCATGTCCAAACATGTTACAATAGCATTTATCTCTTCCCTTTCAGAAATGAGACTTGAAAGTTTATATTAATATTTTCGGTAAATTACTTGCCATCATTTCACAGATAATGACAGGGAGAGGTACAGCGCTTTTTATATTTTTAACGAATTCGTTAGCAAGGACTAGCGCAGAACGACACAGAGGACCGCTACGAGCAATAACTGGCAGAGTGAAACGTGAAAGTCAACGTCAGTCTCATTTAGCTACATTTCTTGTGTATTTACTGATGAGTTTTAAATATTCTGTGGCCCTGTATCAGACGAAGCTAGTAGCCACCTTCCATCCTTTGGAGATATTCAGTGATGTGTACGAGGAGACAAACCGTTGCAGGTAGAATGTTGGATTACAAATATAGTAAATTCTGAGGAATTTTTAATAAAATTTAAGCCTGCATTGTAATGTGGGAAACAATATGAAGCTCGTGAAATATCATTTATTTGGATTCTTTGAAAGACAGAACATCAGAGTACCAGAGGAGAGCAGCCATATATGCATTCGGTCAAAAGAAAATTAGAGATGAATTATTTGTAATTCTTATATTTCATTTATTGATTATATGAATGTAGTAGTTACAAGAAGGGGTACGCGGTAGCGTAGTTGGTTGAGGCACTATGCTTCAAGACGGTAGGTCGCGGGTTCGAGTCCCGATTAGGTGTTTCTTTTTTCCAATTTACCTAATCCTTCCAGGCGCACTATGGCCCTGGGGTCGACTCAGCCTCTAACAGAACTGAGTACCAGGAATCTTCCTCGGGGGTTAAAGGCGGCTGGCGCGTAGGGCTGACAACCTTACCGCCATCTGTAAGCCAATTGTCTAGAACAGTGCTTCTCAACCGCCGCGCCGCGGCCCAGTAGTGGGCCTTGACATCAGTTATACTGGGCCGCGAGAGACTTCTGGAATTTGTCATTTCAATTCTCTAAGCATTTTTCATGAATAAATATTTTATAGTGGAAATATTCTGAGGGGAATAATATTTGTGTCGAGAAGCTCAGACACAGAACACCTAAATCTGTATAGCAAATGTCAATGACCAAGCGGCATATTTTTAAACATGGAAGTATTCATGAATGATCGAGAATTTTCAGACATCTTTCAACATACGGGAAAGGCAATACTGATGTTTATGACAAGTCATAAAAATTTCCTGCAACCCAATTACAACAATGGACGGCATATCCTCTGTTCTCAGAACTGAGCGAAATAACATTTGTGTGGCAAATGTCAGTGACCAATCAGCAAGGAAGTATAAAGAAAAGTTTCCACTGAAATTGAAGATCAAGGCAGTCTGTATCCGGTTCTCAAATCTAGTAATACTCAATACTGTTTCTTCGCAAGTTCACATTGCAGTGTGTAAGTGCTTGTTTCGAAACCTGAGTGATTTAAATTTTAATATGAATAAGAGACAGGGGACTTCGTTTAATTATGGTGTTAAGAAATCTCGTATTGAAGGTGTTTGTGACGCAATAAATAGTGATTCATCCACCTCAAGCCTACATAGCGATATCCAGGATGTACAAAATGAAGGTAAAACCACCAGCACACAGAAGAAAAAGTCTGCATCCATTCGTAAGTACATGGACAGCTGCTTAAAATTCTTTCGCCGGCAAGTTGACATCCTTCTGCTTCTTCCCCTACTCAGCTGACATCTATGGTGAGTTACAATGCATAAATATTTTTCTCGCTACCGTTTTTTTGAAACCAACATCGTTAAAATCAATTTAATAATACAATAATCGATTTTACGCTGAATAACATAAGTTTTTGGTGATCAGCATGGGATATGTCAATGAAAATTAGCACAAATTAATTTAATGATGTTGGTCTGAGGAAACTGCAAAATGCTACAAGATTTCATTAGTCCAGTGATTTATAACTAATTTAAATGTAATTTTATGTTTGTCAACATGCCACACCGTATACATAAGTGTACTAATACGCTTTATGATTATGCTATAATTAATTACTAATAATATATTAGCTTAATTCGTGAACATTAACAAAACTGGAAAGATAATTACGAGTAAATTTGTTAGGACTGGACCCTCGTCTAATAAAAAAAGTGTTTACTGGGCCGCGATCTCATAAAGGTTGAGAACCACTGGTCTAGAAGATGTGGGAGCCTCAACCTCTAGCAACCCTGTGGGCCGTAGAAGTCTGTTTAAAGGGTAACTTTCAACTTAACTGGTTACAAGGATATTCTTCAATAAGTGGTAAGAATTCAGTATCCAATTAAAGACTGAGAACAGAGAAAGAGAAGTTTAACTGAAATAGGCAATATAAGAGAAATTCGTTGAAGGGGTGGGGGAATATCTGTGACTACTCAGTCCTTTTAACTTGTATACATCGAAGAAGTTGGAAACAAGTGAAAGTGAAAATTAAGTTCTGTAACAATCTCGCTTAATGTCAGGATGTAAACAGGGATGAGAAACGACAGCTCATGGGCCTAAAGTTAGCCAAGAATTAAATCGTGCTCTCAACGTGACTGAATTATCTTCATAATGCAACCCTTTGTTAAGTTTTAATTTCTTATATACGTGGTATTGTTTTATCATGTACAATTTAAAATCTGAATAACTTCTTCTTTGTCGTTGAATGCGACTGCATTATTTTTGTTTGTAGCTCTTTCTATAAATGTGGGGAATTTGTTTGTTGCACTAAAAATGTTTCATATGATGCCCCTTAAAATCACGAAACTTATACATTTGGAGAACAAAATTTTTCGGAACCGTGGTTAAATATTTTGTACAAATGGCTTCATTCTACGACTGGATAGCAGTTTTCAGTTCCTGAATACTTTCCGGATGAAGAAAGCAGTCTTCTGGGATTTGGCACCGTGTATATGTGGTGTTAACCGACGTTTCGGAGGAACGTATCGCCCCCATCTTCAGGGTAGAAGAAAAAGTTTAAGAAATCTGCAAGCGACAACACCGTGAGAAACGGTTTACCGTTCTTAAACTTTTTCTTCTACCCTGAAGATGGGGGCGATACGTTCCTCCGAAACGTCGGTTAACACCACATATACACGGTGCCAAATCCCAGAAGACTGCTTTCTTCATAGTCACCGCCGTGAAAGCCTCAAATCTTACATAGTTTCCGGATGTTTATGAAACACCCTATCCTTCACGTATCCCACCACATGTCCTTAGGTTTAAATATCTTTTCGGTATACAGTGTTAAAATATTCTTGGCCTGTGTTCTTCCCTTAAAGTAAGATATACATTTTTAAATCTATCAAATTACAGGAAAATCACAGCTTTCTGTATTTTAATCTTTATGTTTTTACACAGCAGACGAAGTCACAAGTATGTTACAAACTGAATGATAGCAAGTAGAAGTCGAATATAATTTCCTACTGATTTCATCTTGCATCAAATTTTGATTTGCTTTTCTCGTCCCAGAATTTTTTTTTCTGTGGCGCTACAGCCCCAATTTGGACGTAGGCCTACCTCCATGGAACTCTCCGTTTCACTTCGGTTTACTAAATCTTACACATTCGGTAGGACTCCTTGGGCGAGTGATCAGCTCGTCGCAAGGCCTCTACCTGTAGACAGACACAGAAAAACGCACACAAACATCCATGCCCTGAGTGGGATTCGAAACCACGATCCCGGCTTCCGAGCGAGCGAAAACAGTGCATGCCTTAGACCGCTCGGCTACTGTGACCGGCCCCAGAACATTAGGACGTGCAATATTTTCAAAGTTTCAGTTGTCTGCCATAATGTTATAATCTTATTCTGCATTTTCATAAAAAAAGTACATACTTAGAACAACCAGTGCACATATCTGCCTATCATAAATAACTCCAGTGTATACTCAGTAGCTCAGATAAGTTAATTTGTATGGAGAGTTGGTGCTAGGCAGTAATGATAGTTGCGATAGTAGAGGAAGGGGTTGAATTTATTGAAGAATATGCAAAATTGAGTTTTACATTTATGACCATTGAAGATATTGGTAACATTCCATTAGAGATGATTGGTGGATCCGCTGGTCGTGAATTCTTTTAAAAATGTCATCTTTAGTTGCTTCGCAGCCACTGATTTCTCCTGCACCTGAAGTTACGCAGAAGAGGTTACGCGGCTGCACCAAATTCCGTCATACTCGTACTCTTTGCATGGCCGCGCAAATAGCTCAAGCGGTTAGTCGCTAGCTTCCCACCGCGGAGGCCCGGCTTCGATCCCGGGTGTGATCAAGTGTGATTTGTGGTGGACAAAGTGGCGCTGGGGCAGGTTTTCTCCGAGTACTTCGGTTTCCCCTGCCAATCTTCATTCCACCAAATTCTCCATCATCATAATCACCCGGGGCAGGCTACAGTAGGCCAGAAGTGGCCGCAGTACAAGGGTCTTAGTCCACCCCACTAGCAGTAAAAATATATTAATAATAATACCCCTTGCATCTCTCCTTTTTCCCCATCCAATACTCTTCCCCTCACGTTTATGGGCTACAAGCAATTCGCATTAGAACAACTACAACAGCACTATTTTAAATCAGCGTAAATAACTTTATCGCATTAAAATGAAATCACATTTTTGTACCTGCATTCAACGATGAATATCTGTTGACTCATCCGGTCCCCAAGCAGAATTACTGGTCTTTGCGGATGTAAGATATTTTGTTCAGAGCCCGCTGTATCAGATCACAAGAGCGTTAAATTATATTCGCAGATATCTGGAGCTGATCAACTCGTCTTTCGTTTAATAAAGTCCCCCGGAAGACTGGAATGAATATTTAATAGAAATAGTTTTGCATGTTATGGATATCTGCTACAAAATTATGATATAAATAAGCAGTTACATGAGTTGTAGTGCCTACGCTGGTCAATAAACTGTTGTGTCCTGTGAATCACAGACTCACTTATTGATTTGCTCCTTTCCGAACAAAGACATAAGCGACAGGACTGTGGCTAGATGTTACACAATTGAACACAGAGGATCCAACAGATTTAGAAACAAATCCTAAATTCTAAGTGTACTTCTATTAATACATGAAGAGCCACTGTGTGTTTCGTGGCCGTATGAGTTCTGTGATATTTGCTTTGCTATTTCGAGGATCTAATAGAACCCATTTTCAGCTAGTAGTTACTATAGGATTCTGACGATGGTGTATAACACATAGAGATATTGGGTTTTCGGACTTTATCCATTGTCCTGGTTTTAAGATAGCTAAGAAAAACACGACGTTTCGGAAACTGGATCTGTTTCCGTCCTCAGATGAGGGAAAACACCTATTCTGTTGGGGCCCTTAGAAAGAGCTAGCCTAAATCACTGGACAATTGATTGAGGCTATCTCTTTCTAAGGGACCCAACAGAGTAGGTGACTTCCCTCACCTGAGGACGGAAACAGATCCAGTTTCCGAAACATCGTGTTTTTCTTAGTTATCTTAAAACCAGGACGATGGATAATGTCCGAAAACCCATATGTCCATTTTCAGCTGTCTGAGTAATGTGAGATTATACTTATCATTTAAGCCTGTAAGGTAAGATAAAGTTGTCCCTGTGCTTAACTAATTAAGCACTACGACATGAAGGCTTATAGGGGAGTGAATGTATAGATCCACATTTTCTTGACCTAGCCACTAGCTGGAGGTGAGTGGTCAGCTTCATACCCCTGCCGGACTCAAACTCCGATCCTTCAGTCTTCAAGCCCGTAGCCAGTTGCTATACCGACGACGCTATCCCAGCTCCTGATTTAATTCTGTAAGCCTACTAAATTCGGTATGTTAGGAGTCCTGTCTCAATTCTCCTCCCAAAACATCCCAGGCTTCCTCTTTGTTACGGAAATGAGCATTTTCAGAAGGGATTTATATATTCATAACTAAAACCATCTTCTTTAGACATTGATTTTTGTTGGGTTATGGACTAAAAGAAGAAGAAAAAGAAAAAATCATGAATGGGTGGCTGAAATGGGATTGGAAAATGACGTCCACAAAGACTACTACGAAGATGGTGATGATGATAGTGGTGATGATGACGATGACGATAATAATAATAATTCAGTTCATTTATGAATGTGCTTGTTAACAGTTGAACAGCCAAGTACAGCCAAGTAATGCAAAAATTAAGCTGCCCAGTTGAAAGAAAACAGAACGTAACAAATAGAAGAAAATTACGGTTAGAAGTGGCAAGAGGCTATAAACTAAATGTCACAGAATCAAAACAAATAATGTCGCAGGTATTATCATTATTTATGGACGTCACTACTAAGACGGGGTTGAATTGAATATTGGACTTATTGATCACCCCTTGCACAATCACTTGTAATCACAATAAACTAGAACAAATCTTCAGCCGAACCGTTCTTCCTTGCCTGACAAAGGCTCGCTCCTTTCTGATTCTGTTCTGCACTACTTGTATCGCCTCGAGGCGGATCCATAGAAAACACTTCCATTTCCTAGCAATGAACTTTTACTGTTGTCCAGAACATGCGTCTACCGGTCCGTTACTTAGCAACGGATGTCCTTGTATTGTTGAGCAATTGTGTCACCGAAACGTGCTTTCCGTCTTGTTTCCTAGCAGTGGGTCTACATATTAGAGTACGATGAATACTCATAGTTTTATAGAGTAAGTAACGTAAAGTAATGAAATCCTATCTTCGGTTGAGTCTCGAGAAGCCCGGCACCAAGACGAAATGCTTGGCTGCATATCACCAGTCGTAAAGTGACTCTGGCTCTAACGCTGACTCTGACTCTGGTGCTCGTGTCCGGAGATAGTGATTTTCTCTATTGATTAGGCCCACATGAATAGGTTTCACCTGAAGATGGAGACAAAATCTAGTCTCCGAAACGATGTGTGTTTTAAATAAAAGAGGACGATGTATAATGTCCAGAAATACAAAAATTGAACAGTACTGATGCCTTTTTAAAAAACTGGAAAAACAATAATCTGTTTCCGAACGATGTGAACGCCTCACTAGTTACACTGAGGTTAAATTTGCAAGTGAAAAACGGAGTAAGAATATGAGAACTTCCCTTAAATGCAACTATATCAGCGGAGCACTTTTGGATGGTTCAAGACGCTTTAGAGCCTTGCTGATTACCGCAGCAAGAATAAGAGCCGTGGCAAAGAATCCAGAAGTAACAAAATGGCGACGAGTACATGTCGGACAAGCTGTGTCAAAGACGGATTGCAAGTGATTTTCAAAAGGGTCAGCACTCTTATTTGAATCCGTAACAATCTGACCAACTCTGAGTTACATGAAATTGTTTTATGTGTCTCATAGTCAGAAACATGTTTCCAAAAATAATTAAGTTTTAAGACTATCACCAATTCATTCTAATCACTGATACTTATCGGACGTAATGGTGGTTTAGAAAGTTCGTAAAATATAAAAAGCAGCATAATGCACATCAGATTCTTTTATGTTACATCGATGAAATCAATGACCATCTTACTAATGTAATATTTTAAAATAATATTTTTTTTTTTCAATTCGGTTGAATTACTTATTTACGTGCACACTGAACATTCACAACAGCCGCTTGCAGGAATATAACATTCAAACACATGGAAAGGAAAAAATAATACACACATATACTGCATTACAAATGCATATATACAAGATAAAATAATTGTAATAATTTCAGCTGTATCTGAGCATATCTGGTGAGGAAATGAAACATTGTATCCACGTCTACCAGCCGAATTAAGAATTCATGTTAACTTATAGTTAGGGAGCGGATCTTTATGCCCTAATAATGCCCTAAATACGTATGCATTTATGCATGAAAACTTCCGAAATATGCACACAAAAATTTATACCAAATATTAAAATTGATTTTACATTATTTTAAGACCAACAAATCAATATTTAAGTTCAAGTTATGTAATCACTGAATGATTCACTTGCGATAAAAAGCTATACTTAAATACAAATCATGCAACAAAGCCAAAATATTTCATTACAAATTTAAAAAAACCAATGGTACTCACATTTAGCTCTCCGAACTTTCACTTCTCTT
>NW_019734334.1:377329-383838 GCF_002891405.2 Cryptotermes secundus
AGAGGGAGCGGGAAGTCCCGTCCTGGGTATGCATCAGAAACATGAATCATGACGAAATGTTGAGTCAAATATGCAACAATATGCAATTGTATACACACGACCATGATTGAAAATATGAACATAAAATTAAAAAATATATATGATAAACATTTTAAAAAGTAAATATGCAGTATAAATAGAGATCTTCGAAATTATGATGATTATTCATAAAACAGGCAAAATATGCATTTATATGTACCATCAAACCATGTCCAAAGTTTAAGTAATGAAGTAATTCATACATACTCGTATATCCAAACGAGTTTACTTTCTGGTTGCAAGAAAGAAATGTGCATTTGCATTAAAATCCGGTCCCTACTTATAGTAAAAGCTATCACTGTAACAGGTCATGGAAGCCCATAAGGTTGTGAGACTTCAAGGCTCCCATATTTTCTCTAGAAAATGGGCTCACAAATGGTGGCAAGACTGTCAGCCTTACGCGCCGGCCGCCCTTTACCCTCAAGAAGATTCCTGATACTCACTTCTGTGAGAGGCTAAGTCGACCCCAGGGCCACAGTGCGGTTTGAAGTATTAGGTAAATTGAAAATATCCATCTCATCGGGACTCGAATCCGCGATCTTCCAGCTTGTAGCATAGTGCCTCAACCAACTACGCTACTGCGTGCCTCTGTTAGCTTCTAGTAAGTACTAAAATCTGACCGTTTTTATCCACGTAAGTATTTAAACCAGTGGTTCCCAAACTTTTTCGGGCACCGCCCCTTTGGTTCTATTATCTTATCCCAAGGGCCCCCGCCCTACCCTGTGAAAATCATTCTTCAGAACAGCGGTTTATACAACCCACCAACGAAGACATGAACAGCAAAATAAAATACCGCATTTAATAACTACTTAATTGTTAGTAAATTCTTAGTGCGGTGGAAGGGCTCCATATGCCTGGTCTTAATTCAGTGCAATCGGAAATAAGCGAACCGTGCGCTCGGAGGGGCCCACCTCCAAGGGTCCCTGCCGCTCCACTCCTCTTAACGCCCCTCTAGGTAATCCGTCCACACCTCCCAGAGGGCGTTAGAGCACACTTTGTGAGCCACTGATTCAAACAATTTTTACTATCGATATCCTGTCACTCTATTGTTGATGTAAGAGAAAATATTTAGAAACTTACTGCTATCATACCAGAAGTCATTAAAAGAATCGAAAAACTGAAACAGGTTGGTTAGTACAGGAAGACCTTTCAAAATTTCTGCTCTCCAGATCGTGAAATTAACAGAATGCAGGCAAGCAGAATGTTTATTTTGCAAGCTACAAACATGATGATGATGATGATTTGTTAGTAATGCAGAAGAGAGGCAAGGCGGCCACGACTGAATTATGTTCCTATGAGTAAGGAATGTGACGAACGCTTCGATCGTTATAATCAGTACGGCATTCAGGTTTGGCCCTGGACTTTTGATGGATAACCCGAAATGTATTTTGATTTTTCTTGAGAGTGCTAGTATTCTATACTTCATAAATATACATATATGTTTATTTGGCCTCAGTTCCGTACAAAATATTAAACATTTTATCATCATCATCATCATCAGTAATCTGTCAAGACGACAGGTCCACAGTCTCTTTCAAAACAATTCCTCCACTTAATGCGATCTAGAGCTTTCTCCTTCAAATGACAGTATCCTCTTCTGTCCCCAAGGTCATCCAGCATCTTCTTACGTCTTCTTCCTCGTCTTCTTGTCACTTCTATCCGCCCATCTATCTTTCCTTCGATAGCTTCTTTTAGAAGGCAGTTTCTGCGTAAAACATGACCAATCCAATTAGCCTTCCGTTTTCTTATTTCATGTAGGATATTAAAACATTTTATATGGCGCGTTTATTCTCCATCTCAGACTCATATACTTTTACGAATTTTAGCAACAGCGTCAGCTGGCTCATACTTAATTCCCAGCACAAGTTCTTGCTGACATTTCCGGCGGCTCTTTCTCTCCCTAAATGCGCTTCTCCAGGCTCGTGGGAGCGGTCCTCTTTGCACTGTCGCCACATGAGTACTACAGAGAACACTTCAAATGTTTTCTTAGAGGGTGGCAATGTCCTCAGGAATGGAGCATCGCCCTCACTTCCGAACGTCACTCGTTGTGTTGAGGGGGGCATCCGTCCAATCTTATGTTTACCCCGTAGAACCCAACCCCCCTCAAGGGACGTGATGTGTGTTGGAAATGAAATCTTTCCTAAAACCGGTGCATTCCTATCCGCAAACGCTGGCGACATTTATATGCTCCGGTTTCACAGTCCGTTTCTCCGATGCTCACTTCCTATCCTAGTATGGCGGCACACACACAGACACACAGATATATATATATATATATATATATATATATATATATAATGTGGCCTATAGACTCGTTGCTAATCTGTGAGTCTGCAAACAGTGGCCGTTGTAAGGTAACCCCCGTGGCCGCGCCATAGCTCAAGCGGTTATTCGCTGGCTTCCAACCGCGGGAGCCCGGGTTCGATCCCGGGTCTGGTCAGGTGGGGTTTGTGCTGGACAAAATGGCGTTGGGGCAGGCTTTCTCCGAGTACTTCGATTTCCCCTACCAATCTTCATTCCACCAATTGCTCCACAATCACCCTCACCTATCATCTGGGGCTGGTACAATAGGCCAGAAGTGGCCGCAGTACAAGGGACTTAGTCCCAGCCCACTAGCAATAAAAAAAAATAGGTAACCCCCGTAGATATACACTCGCGCAACAATAGAACAACAGGATTATGCATCCCGTTTCTGAGCAACGGCTCGGTAAACCCGTTCCCGCGGAAACGAAAACGCGCAGCAACAGAATAACGGTGTTTTCGATGTGGTCTGCGCCGAGGATTTATCTTGAAGAAAATTAAGTTGACCAGTTCAGAGCCCCGTGTGGAGGCTAGGTCGAATACCTTCACTGTGACCCTGCGAGTCGTTTGAGGCGACGAAAGTCTCAAATCTGACACAGTAAAATATGGTCATGAGTCAAAAGTGACTGGGACCCGAGAAAGACTGCACTGGCAAGAGCCAGAAGCATGTAAAAAAACAGACCCGTCCTCTCGTCAAAGATGGCGCCCCACAAAAGCAAGACCGTAACTGTCAAACAGTAATAAATATCTGGTCATGAGCGCCAAATGGGGCTCGACACCAGGACTTACTGACTGACTGACCATCAGTCGCAATGTGACTTTGACTTTGACCAGTTCAGTTCAGTTGAGCTCTTCAAGGGAGGCTGAGAAGAGATGGCGCTATAGTTGAGTTGTCAGTTGTCGGAAGTTCATTTGCGGGATAATCAATAACGTTAGCACAGAAGCTGGAGAATCTTCATTGTTAGGATCCGTTACAGTGAAAATGCTACTGAAAGCAAACTGGAATACTTACTATCCTCTCCGGAGATAAGGGCCCAACTGAGTAGGTTTTACCTGAAGACGGAGACAAAATGCAGTCTCCGAAACGTTGTGTTTTGAAAAATAAACAGGACGGTTTTAAGATAAAGACAAGACGAGGAATAATGTCCAAAAGCATAATATTTGTACCATTCTACCATCGTCACAGACTTTTATATCTTATTGGAAGACTTAGCATGTGCTAGTGATTTGTGAAGTGTGGAGATCAGCGATAGCGCCGTAATTGCTTGTCGTTCAGAGAGGTGTGTATAAGTGTTCAAACAAATCCAGTTCACCAATCCATACCCCGTCAATAGTCCCACTCCCAAGCACGTGACTATGTACTATATACGTATACGAGTATTCTGCTCCCTGCCTTTTCCAGCTTCATATGCACTTCCTGAATCGTCATAGTGTTACTCTATATTGAGTTGGTTTGTTCTGAACAATGAACTTTTTTGTAAATATATTGTTATTTATTCTATCTGGTTCTGGTTTAGTTGAAGAAAACTGCATAATGAGGAACTTCATAACTTGTACCCTTCTCTAAGTATAATTAGAGTGATCAAGTCAAAGAGAGGTGAGGGTGATTGTGGAGCAATTGGTGGAATGAAGATTGGCGGGGGAAACCGAAGTACTCGGAGGAAACCTGCCCCAGCGCCACTTTGTCCACCACAAATCACGCTCGACCAGACCCGGGATCGAACCCGGGTCGCCGCGGTGGTAAGCCAGCGACCAACCGCTTGAGCTATGGCGCGACCTAACTTTACCTTACTAATTGCCTGAAGATGGTCACCATGCCCGAAACGGGCAGCAATTGATAAACAACATATACTGAACAGACAGAATTACTCTGTCTTTTTACTTTTTCCATCGTTCGGAATTCTAAGAAATATCAATCATTGGACAACTCCTGTCAGATTTACCCAGCTATTTCAACATATAAAACTAGGCTAGTTCAGAGGGAGTTAACAAGAAACCATAAAATAAAAATTGTGATAACACGCATATGCGTGGAACTAGGATAGAAAAGGAGGTAGAAATTTGTGTTAGAAATCTAGGTGACAAAAACCAAGTGCATGAGCACCAATGCGAAAAAATAAGAACAATTGTGAAGGCATGTAATAACTACCACCAGTGCCATCTGTAGAGTAAAACCTGAACAGTCGAGACTGGAACCTTATGGAAAAGCATGAAGAGTCTGTCACGTCATACAGATCTTCTCTGCGAGTTAGAAAACTCATTGCTAATGAGGTGTATTCAGATAGGAGAAATGTCCTAATTGGGTTGGCTCATTGGATTGGTTAAACATGTCATATGGGCCGATTCCTTATATTTCCTATACCTGCTGTTGCTTTCAATTCTGTGTGTTATCCACCATCGTCAGAACCCTTTAGAATCTGCCAACATTTATAGTAGGTGAACATACAGGTAATCCATAATTATGTAATTATCACAACACGGCACTCCCAATACAATATCCCGTTTGAAAGTTCACTTAATTGAGAGAAATATTTTGGACCTAGAGTGCCCCCGGAAACTGCTAATTTTACTTCTGGTTTGTAATGGTGAGCTTCATATTCAAATAAGACAGTGTTTACGGGCCTGATATTAGCAGCTTAATTTAATAAAGGTATGGATGGACCGTTACACGCTGTGTCCCATGGCGTGTCAGAGATGAAAGGAATAATCTGAAGGGAAGTGGGGGGTCGGATTCCATAGCTTTATGCACCCTTAAAATAGAAATTTCAAAGGCCTTTTAAATTTAACTACCGTGCAAAAAGTCGGAAAATAAACAGATATATTTTAATGCTTATTGTTATTAAATAAAACGTGAGTCATATTTGTACATTCGCCATCTACAAATAAATATTTTAGTGTCCGCTGAGCTTTAGAAAGCAAGCTTTAGCAGCTATGCTGTTGCTGTCAGTTGCATCAACATGTGATTCCGGGCGTCACTGTAAGAGGCAGAAACTAAACGTTGATTTGCTATACATTCGTTTAACTTCAGTCGTTCTTCGGATGTCCGCAACGGAAAGTTGACAAAACAATACACATCTTAGATACGCCATTCCCGTCTGTCCGAATCTCAGAAGAGTTTTGCCTGGAAATTTATATTGGGAATTTTACAAAGGTTTGTATTCACATTCCAATTTTTCTTAAAACTGATTAAGGATAAGGGGCATTTTACTCGAAGAGTCCTTGTGTTTCTATGTGAATATCTGTCCTAAAAATGACAATGGTTTATTTATCTATCTATAGTTTTACAGGCCGGTCACGGTAGCCGAGCAGTCTAAGGCATGCACTGTCTTCGCTTGCTCGGAAACCGGGATCGTGGGTTCGAATCCCACTCAGGGCATGGATGTTTGTGTGCGTTTTTCTGTGTTCGTCTACAGGTAGAGGCCTTCCGACGAGCTGATCACTCGTCCAAGGGGTCCTACCAAACGTGTAAGATCTAGTAAACCGAAGTGAAACGGAGAGTTTCATGGAGGTAGGCCTAGGCCCAAAATTGGGGCTNAACACTGATATAGGCAACAAATACTTTACAAGGAAACTGACGTTTTCAAAATTGGTAGTGTCATTATTAGCGCGCGTGCGTGTACGTATCTCTTTATAAATAATTAGTTGGTGATTAATTACTCACACTGTCAGTCATTGTGGGACAGGATGTAATAAATTTGGAAAGAAGGGATATTAATATAATCAGTATGGAATTAAGAGCAGAATGAACTCACGAAATATATGCTGCTATTAAGTTTAGAATCTTCTTCTTCTTACCTTCCCTCCTAGGACTTACTTTCGTAATTACACGTATAAGTGAGGGTGTCTGTCATTTCATCCGTTTGAAATGTGTTCGCTTTTCTTGACGGAAAGGCAAGAAGCGAAATAGCAGAGAAATGGTAAAGGCAAAGCTATCCCTGTAACAGGCCCCGAAGGCCTATAGTTTTGTGGGACGTCGAGGATCCCACATCATCTAGACGATCGGCTCACAGATGGCGGTAAGGATGTGAGCTTTACACGCCGGCCGTCCCTTACCCCCAGGAAGATCCCTAGTACACATTTCTGTTAGAGGCTGAGCCGACTCCAGGGCCATATTGTAGCTGGAAGGATTA
>NW_019734334.1:385808-389410 GCF_002891405.2 Cryptotermes secundus
ATGCATAATTACATTTAAAAATAGGAATAAACCCTAGGAAAAAATATGACATGTCATAGAAATCCGGGCCCTAATAATTAATGAACTTTAATTCACAGTAGAGTGTAGAAAATACAATTCTATTACTTTTAAAGTAAATACAGTAATTCTACTCATACCTTCAATGTGATACTTGNAAGGGGCATTTTACTCGAAGAGTCCTTGTGTTTCTATGTGAATATCTGTCCTAAATATGACAATGGTTTATTTATCTATCTATAGTTTTACAGGCCGGTCACGGTAGCCGAGCAGTCTAAGGCATGTACTGTCTTCGCTCGCTCGGAAGCCGGGATCGTGGGTTCGAATCCCACTAAGGGCATGGATGTTTGTGTGAGTTTTTCTGTTTGTCTACAGGTAGAGGCCTTGTGACGAGCTGATCACTCGTCCAAGGAGTCCTACCAAATGTGTAAGATCTAGTAAACCGAAGTGAAACGGAGAATTTCATGGAGGTAGGCCTAGGTCCAAAATTGGGGCTGTAGCGCCACAGAAAAGAAAATAATTTTACAGTCCTTTGTCGGACCATGGCTGCTTTTTCAGTTTCTTTTAATCTTTTACACAGTCGGTATGACTCTTTGGACGAGGGATCAGCCCGTGGCAAGGCACACACACAAGACAATTAGTTGGTGATTAATTACTCACACTGTCAGTCATTGTGGGACAGGATGTAATAAATTTGGAAAGAAGGGATATTAATATAATCAGTATGGAATTAAGAGCAGAATGAACTCACGAAATATATGCTGCTATTAAGTTTAGAATCTTCTTCTTCTTACCTTCCCTCCTAGGACTTACTTTCGTAATTACTCGTATAAGTGAGGGTGTCTGTCATTTCATCCGTTTGAAATGTGTTCGCTTTTCTTGACGGAAAGGCAAGAAGTGAAATATCAGAGAAATGGTAAAGGCAAAGCTATCCCTGTAACAGGCCCCGAAGGCCTATAGTTTTGTGGGACGTCGAGGATCCCACATCATCTAGACGATCGGCTCACAGATGGCGGTGAGGATGTGAGCTTTACACGTTGGCCGTCCCTTACCCCCAGGAAGATCCCTAGTACACATTTCTGTTAGAAGCTGAGCCGACTCCAGGGCCATATTGTAGCTGGAAGGATTAGGTCAGTTGAAAAAACTCCAATGACCTCATCGGTACTCGAACCAGCGACCTTCCGTCTTGTAGCATAGTGCCTCAACCAACTACGCTACCGCATGTTCCGGCAGAAAAATGGTACCGAGAATATTTCTAGTGAAGAGAAAAGGAATTAGTGATAATGGAGAAAATTACATAATTAGAAACTTTATAACATATACGCAGCATATGTAATCATCAGGCAAGGCAGTATATAGGTCACAGCAAACATCGTTTTATTTGGAAAATCGCGTAAAAATAAATTACCTGGGTGACGTAGATGCGAGGATAATGTCAAAAATAGTCTTACTAAAATAGGCCTTGAGGTTCTCACAGCTGTAATTATGAAGACATATCTTCTGGGATATAAAGCAATGTTACCTTGGACATTTCATTCTTTTATCATATTTGTTTGCTCGGTTTTGTCTGAAAGCCAATTGGTACGGGAGGTTCATTCTGTCCTACTGGCGAGCCAATGAGAACTGAATTACTGTCTTCCTTTTCCCTCCTGTTTCCAATATAATCCGAAATTTCGGCAAGCTGATTTCTCTACTTGTAACCGCCTTTCGCGGCGTTCTTCTTTGGCTTATTCTTCGACCCTGAAGATGAAGGCGACATATTCCTTTGAAACGTCGGTCGACTTTCAGGGGATTATACAGTGTTCTATTCCAGAAGATAGAACTTTTCTTACTGAAACAGGGTCCGGAACTAGATAAGAACTATATATAAATGGTTCAGAATAGTCAAATGACACCATTTTGAACAAAGATGAATGTGCAGGGAGTATAAAACATACAGTTTCTTAATGAACTGAATATTTGTTAACTTCCGAAAGAGTGTTTGTACCATGAAGCTTTTTTAAATCCGCTGTCAACGGGGAATTTATTATTAATATGGACTGATACTGCTCATACTAGCATAACTAACGTTCCAGTAGCAGAACCCACAATTTCAGCAAATCCAACACCAAAGCCCTCGAGTTTACTTTTTCCTGAATCAGTTCTTTCTATCTCATATTTTCAGAACCTGCCTCCTCAAGATTCACGTTAATATCAATCCTACGTCAATTATATTTTTTATCATTGTCAATTTTGTCGTCTAATTTTCACCCATTAGCTCGAAACGATCTCGAATCGCCCGTAAACTGGCCACACTGTAGCACAGTTTACTGTTTATCCTGGAGGACGGATGTCCATAAGCTTTAGTCGTATTCATTTTTCATCCATCACAAGCCAAACAGTGTATTTCAATTTGGGTAACAGAGCGATAACATGTAAAACGACAAAGCAATGTCAATCAATCAAATCAACATGTAGCTATTTATGTAGGACTATTCATTTCCAGTCGTATCTTTTCATTCGATAGCATATAAAAAATATGTTCAACAGAACATGGAACCAAAAGATTTCTTGTGCGTAATGTAATGTAGGTAGGTAATGTTTAATATTTTCTGAACGTAACTAAATCATGGCATGCACTGTCTTCGCTCGCTCGGAAGCCGGGATCGTGGGTTCGAATCCCACTCAGGGCATGGATGTTTAGTTTGTGTGTGTGCGTTTTTCTGTCTTTGTGTACAGGTAGAGGCCTTGCGACGAGCTGATCACCCGCCCAAGGAGTCCTACCGTATGTCTAAGATCTAGAAAACCCGAAGTGAACGGAGAATTTCATGGAGGTAGGCCTAGGCCCACTGGGGCTGTAGTGCCAAGGAAAGAAACTAATCATATTTAAGTAGGCAACGCAAGTAAGTTTTATCATTAACAGGAACCGAGATGATTAGATGGAGCGAAAATTAGTCTGATTTATAGTCAGGAGTTATCCGGTTTGAATCCTCACCAGAGCCCCAATTATCCTCAATGCGGGGGTTTCCCATTAATACCTCAAAATCACTACCGATAAGATTGTCTTAAATTATGCTACGACCACTTCGGTAAACTAATCAGCATTTTTTCGAATCCAGTGTTAATGCTTATGCTCTCATCCTGTTGCATGGTTTGTTTCTTAGTTTATTTATTGGCGCTTCATAGGTTGTAGAGTAGGGGAATATTTGTGTGTTTGGGGAGGCTCTGGCAGGAAGAGATCTGGTCTAATTCTTGTACTCCCCTGAAGTCTGCCCGGAGAGACTGACTACATCACGACAAATCTGAGTCAAGAAATGCAGCTTCCGGTCTGTCAGTCGAATGCGGCACGATGCGAGAACCAGGCGGGAATGGGGACCCTCTGTTTCTCTTTCTTTCGAAGTAACAACTGTCTCAGTTGACATAAAAGTAAAGGTATCCCTGTAACAGGCCATGAAGGCCCATAGGGTTGTGAGACGTTGAGGCTCCCACATTATCTAGGCAATCAGTTCAAAGATTGGCGGTAAGGTTGTCAGCCTTACGCGCCGGCCGCGCTTTACTCCCCAGGAAAATTATTTAATTAATTCCTGGTACTCATTTCTGTTAGA
>NW_019734334.1:389435-402793 GCF_002891405.2 Cryptotermes secundus
CCCCCCCCCGACAAACATGTTATCACTCCTTTACTGTTATCCCATAATTCCATGAACCACGTGATTTTCCGCCCCTCCCTTGTTTAGAAAGAAAAGATCTTCGTCGGTATGATTAGTGAGTCTTTTGCTCGCCATTGGCCGAGCGAAGCGGTCGCCAAATTTTGTTTAAATTTGTGATCTCCACGTTGTGTTTGGGTTCTTCGCTCCGGCCGTTGAGGACAAGGGGCCTCCTCGTTGCAACGGTAAATAAGTTATTTTCACTTGAGGATGCTGTAACGAGAGTTTTATTTTGTGTCGTATTATTACTGGTTTGGGCTCGCTGCTACCCCATTTACTCGCAATGTTACGTGACTTTGGTCATTTTTTTTTTTGAACTGAGTTAAATAGACGGCTCGGAGTGACTAACTTATGTATAATTTTCTTTGAACGGATTTCAATCTGGACCGACCAAGGTGGGCAAGGGCATAGATTCATGTGCATATTTGAAGCACCAATATAATGGTTGAAGTTTTATCTATTTTGTTTATTGTTGCTATTGTTATTCAATATTTATTTTGGAGACTAAGTTTTTTTCTTACTAAAGCTAAGCTTAGACACCCCATTCCATTTTGGAGAGCACTGACAATACAATGACGGGACCAGAGACAGAGGCACCGATCGCTCCCCAAATTGTAAAGGGTAAAGAGGGTTAGGAGCTGTTAACAACGTGGCCGAAACCGGAATGCGATAGCGCTCTCAGGAGTCTGCCTCGCGTCTTTTCAGTCTCTGTCCGCTCGGTAAGTACTGACAATAAATAATCCTAGGTTCTCACCAGAGTGGTTAGTATTCCGGTCTCATGCTAAAAAATTGCCGCTTCAAGTCTCGAGCGGAAGGCAAAGACATTCTGACAGGTTTCTCCTAATTTTCCTCAGTCCTAGATGAATGCTGAAATGAATGTCTTCTGATAAGTCACAAGTTCTTTCCAAATCAGTCTTCTTGCTTTATGTTATAAAATGAATATTCTTGACGAAGTGTCGTTACACTGACAATGAACCGTCGTATAATTTAAGAAATAGAGCCTTGTATAAATGAGTTTATCTTATAGAATCTGACATATAACGTCTGATAAATGATTAACTTCAAATATATAGGCCTTAATTATTGACCGCAGAAAGAGGAAATATTTGCAGACCTGCACTAGAAAAAGAGGAATGTCAAAATAATGCTCTTCTTTCATAAATAAATCAATACAGAAGTATCAGCGAACAGCAATTTTCAGCTGGAACAAGTCGTAGGCCTACTTTATTAAGAAGGAAGAATAAGATGAATTTTCCCTTTGCCTGGCAGTGCATGAGCAGCCCGTGATTGTATACGCGGAAATGGAAACGACTCCATTACGTCAGGAAAGACGTAAGCTTTACCTCCACATCAGCACACAAAGTAACCAACAGTCATACCAAGTTGGCAACACCGGTTCTCAGAATCACAAACTTACGAAATTTATCTTTCACAGCATAATACTCTGCAGAGCGTCAGCAATTGTTTGCAAATTTCCCGTTATAATTATCATTCCAAGTTTTAGTTTTATTACAGCTTCGGGAGAAGCTGACTATAAATTCAGAAATACTGGGGTGGAGAATGAGCGGCTGTGGATGGGGTAAATTTAGAAGGGAATCACGTATGGACCGAAAACGTACCTCAGGGCGTAATATTTCTTTCCTATGCAAGTTAAATTACCCATGTGAGATGTTACGTTCCCAAGTACAGCCGAAAGTGTAGGACCGATAATAAAGAAAACTGATATAATGTTTCTCTCCTCTCGGTAGGTGCCTGTCCTTGTTCAGATATCTTTGGGTTCATTCACAATGATACCCTCAACACACGCAACAGATTTACAGAATGAGACAAAATTTTAGCGAGAGGACCTCTAATTTATATCATGCAATATCTGTTGGGGTGTTAGATGAGGTATACAATTTGATTAGAGCCTCATGTCCTTACGTTAGGTTAACATATGGAACATCACGAGGAGACAAAGGTTCACAACCCTACTCCGCCATTCCTTGTTCTTCAACTAACGTGCCCAGCGAACAGGGCGAAAACGTAGTTTCGGCCTTGGTCAGTATACAACAGCATTCCAGGCAGAAGTGTATGCCATTAAGGCATGGGCAGTTGAGAATTTAGATAGAAACTACAAAAATAGGAATATCTATATTCTATCAGATAGTCAAGCTGCAATCAAAGCACTTGGTACACACCAGATCACTTCGAAATTGGTTTGGGAGTGCCAGACATAACAGTACATAACATCAGTACAACTGATATGGGTGCCAGGTCATGAGGGTATTTCAGGGAATGAAACCGCAGATCAACTGGCAAGAACAGGATCAGAACATCTGAACTACCTTGCAGCATCTCAGTAGGAAAGTATTGCTGGGAATGAAACCGCAGATCAGCTGGCAATAACAGGATGTGAACTAGCTTGAGGCATCTCAGTTGGAGAGTATTGCTGGGAATGAAACGGCAGATCTACCGGCAAGAACAGAATCCGAACAGCCGTTCACAGGACGTGAACCAGCTTGCGGCATCTCAGTAGGAGAGTATTGCAAGGAATGAAACGGCAGATCAACCGGCAAGAACAGAATCCGAACAGCCGTTCACAGGACGTGAACCAGCTTGCGGCATCTCAGTAGGAGAGTATTGCAAGGAATGAAACGGCAGATCAACCGGCAAGAACAGAATCCGAACAGCCGTTCACAGGACGTGAACCAGCTTGCGGCATCTCAGTAGGAGAGTATTGCAAGGAATGAAACGGCAGATCAACCGGCAAGAACAGAATCCGAACAGCCGTTCACAGGACGTGAACCAGCTTGCGGCATCTCAGTAGGAGAGTATTGCAAGGAATGAAACGGCAGATCAACCGGCAAGAACAGAATCCGAACAGCCGTTCACAGGACGTGAACCAGCTTGCGGCATCTCAGTAGGAGAGTATTGCAAGGAATGAAACGGCAGATCAACCGGCAAGAACAGAATCCGAACAGCCGTTCACAGGACGTGAACCAGCTTGCGGCATCTCAGTAGGAGAGTATTGCAAGGAATGAAACGGCAGATCAACCGGCAAGAACAGGATCCGAACAGCCCTTCACAGGACCTGAACCAGCTTGCGGAATCTCAGTAGGAGAGTATTGCAGGGAATGAAACCGCATATCAGCTGGCAAGAACAGGACCTGAACCAGCTTGCGGAATCTCAGTAGGAGAGTATTGCAGGGAATGAAACCGCATATCAGCTGGCAAGAACAGGACCTGAACCAGCTTGCAGCATCTCAGTAGGAGATTATTGCAGGGAATGAAACCGCAGATCAGGTGACAAGAACAGGATCTGAAGAGCCGTTCATAGGACCTGAACCAGCTTGCGGCATCTCAGTTGGAGTTGCCAAGAAAGCGATCAGGAACTGGACTAACAGAAATCACAAAAAAAAAAAAGAAATCACTCGGAATCCACAACTGGACTCAAACAGGCAAAACGATTTACATCAGACCCTCTGCCAAAAGAACAAGGGACCGGTTAAAATTAAACAGAGATCAGTTAAAATGAGTGGTAGGATTACTAACTGGACACAGCCACCTAAAAGGGCACGTTTTGAAACTGGGGCTGACAAGACGTCCCAACTTGTGAAAGGTGCCTACAAGAAGATGAATCAGCCACACACATCTTATGTGACTGTGAGGCTATAGCTTACTTAACATTTTGCCACCTGGGTCAGTTCTTCATGGAACCAAGTGACTATTATGACGCCCCCATAAATACAGTGCTATATTTCATTCAAAGTGTAGTATTAATAAAGGGTTAATCCAAAGGGGAAGCACAGTAGATCACTGAAGGTCGCAGTGCGAGGGCAGGTTTCTATGGCTCACCTCTCATACTCATACTCAACCTGTCCAGCGAATGTTGCGATTTTACGACGAGCTAAGAAAGAACACTGTTTCATTTCAACGAACCGAAAACTTATTTTTCAAGTTTCGCATGTCAGAATATTACCTTTTGTTGTCACAGCGTTTTTGAACGTACGTTACTATGATGCATTTCCCAACATCTTGTCGGAAGCAGTCTGTCGGCAATACAGAACGAATGAACTAACTGGGCTAAACAAAATCCCGTAGTTCTAAAGATGTTCCGGATGGCAGTATAAACGGGTTACGAGGTGTGTTAAAAAGTAATTGGATTTATTTTGTACAAGACCATTTATTCAATTGCTCGTCAGATTCAACATTGTCCCCTTCAAAACGATATCCCTCTGATGCAACACACTTACTTACTTACTTACTTACTTACTTACTTACTTACTCATGGAGCTGAGCCCTTCTTGAGGAGCCGCCAATTCTGCAGCTACTCCATAATTTCCCAGCATTTTATGGAACCCGAAGGTTCATCACCGTGTTCACAAGAGCCCTCCACTGGTCCCTATCCTGAGCCAGATCTATCCAATCCATGCCATCCCATCCTATCTCTCTAAGATCCATTCCAATATTGTCCACCCACCTACGTCTTGGCCTTCCTAGTGGTTTCTTTCCTTCTGGCTTTCCCACCAATATCCTATACGCATTCCTCGTCTCCCCCATTCGTGCTATATGACCTGCCCACCTCATCCTCCTCGACTTGATCACTCTAATTACACTTAGCACAGCGAATTTACCTGGCCCCATGGCAGGTTTGGAAGTCAGCTTCTATGACAAATCTGAAGAATGAGGAGCCTGCAGAAGCACGGGAATGTACTTTTTCACCAGAAATCCACGAACTGACAGTGCTGTGTCTGTGGGGGCATTGTCATGAAGCTAGAAGCATCCAATTGTCTGCAATTTACTCTCTACCTCGCGTCGTCTTCTTCCTCAGAAGGTCAAGAACTTCAAGGTAATAATTCTGATTCCTTTTGACACCAGATGGTAATTTTTCTTAAGAATTACCCATTGAGAATCGAAGAAAAATACCATTTTCTTAATTTGTTTGCTCATGAGAGTTTCCTTCTCTCTTGAAGATTGTGGCGTGTGCCATTCCTCACTCTGCTTCCTGGTTTCAGGGTCGTATTCGAAGAACCATTTTTCGTCACTTCTTATGATCCGAGTAAGAAAATCTGGTTCAGTTTCGAGTCGTTCAAGCATTTCTGCCGAAACTCCGTTTAGACACGCTTTTGATCATCATTCTAATTTTTTTTAACCGTCTTTGCACACGCTTGTCTCATGCTCAGATCTTGTGTAACAATTTGATGGACCATATATTAATTAATATTAAGTTCATCGGCGATGATTCGAATTGTCAAACGTTGATCTCGACGAATGAAAGCCCTCACATGGTCGACGTTTTTGCTTGTTCTCACAGAGGCGGGCGGGACGCTCAGACCGCGGTTCATCTTCCTCCGTCTTTCACCCATTTACAAAGTCTTTACTCCACCGACATATTTGAGCACGTGACAGAGAATCATTACCAAACACTGAGTCTTTTCATACTTATCACTAGCGCCCTATCCCAGCCTGATATAAAACTTGATTGCATAACGTATCTCGCAGATTTTACTTGGCCATTTTTGTGATGCTGTAACAAAACATACATCCACATGAACCATATCAGAACCACATGTATCCATGCTAGCAAGTTCAGCCTCGGACTGAAGGTAAAGGGAAGAATGTAGCTATCATCTTGTGACGGTCTCAGAGCTGCAATATTACTGGTTCTCGCGCCATAAAATTAATCTCATTACTTTGTCAGCTTTGTTTCAACTGTTGGCTTTTGTAACTTTTGTCTGACACAGGCAGAAGACGTGAAAGATGATATAAATTGTGTATGAATATATGAGTGCTATTTATACTAGTATAATGTTACATATCAAATTTATTCAACGCTCTTCTCTTTATATTATCATTAATACGTACTATTATTATTACAGATTTTAAATTTGGTTCAAAAACTCATGGCCAAGAGCATCATGAGAACATTTTTTGTACAAATTGAAAATAACATACATATAAACATGCGTGCACTATAATATGAAGTTTCAGTTCGTGAGTGTTCATGAAGTGTATCTTTCCGTCTAGAACACAAATGTAATGTTGTCAGATAAACTTAATAATATCCGCACGATTAATTGAATAAACGAGGATATCAGAGATTCATTCTCTGTTGCAATATATCCTTATGTTCGTATAAACATCGAACTTTTATCATTTCTGCATCTCTGTTTCCTGCGGTTGTAAAATTTACTCGTAGCTTCTTCAGTATACAGGATATCCATGGCTGTTAAAGCAATGCGCAAGTATTTCGTTACAGTTCTGAGTGCGATTTGAATCCTCATTCCCAGTCCTTCCTTTTTTTAAATTTATGAACTATTTTTTCTTGGTTTTAATGTTGTTATTATTTAATTTTTAGCTGCTGTATATTATGATACAGAAAAAAAACACAGTGGAGGTCTATTTTGAACACGGCAATGAACCTTCTGGTTCCATAAAATGTTAGGAAATTCTTGAATGGCTGAGCTACTGGTAGCTTCTCAAGAAGTACTGGGCTGCATGGAGTTAAGTAGAAAGTGTGACTGTCATATTTTCTTTTATTACTTAGCCCTGCAACTATTACTACGTTTTATTAACGAACCGATTTTTGTGTCTGAGAATAATACATTCAATTTTATCCTTAACTCGTATACCAAGAGAGTGCTAAAATTTAACGTTCTATTCCGTTCATAAAATGGATTGAAATAAGTAAAAAGGAACAAAACCGAGGCAGGTGCATGGCACATTTCCAAGTGGGTCGCAGAGTTGAAGTCATTACAAAGGTGCAATTTTACGTCTCGCCTACTTCTTGATAGGTAGAACGATAGCTGTAGAATGGTGTCGAGTTAATCACGTGAATTGTTCTGTACTTCGTATAAGTGATACGGCAACCGAGCCATACCGCTTGCTACTGCAACTCCCGTAGGCTACGTGGAGGATGGGCTCACTCCTAATTGGCATTGCTGGGCGATTGTTAATTATTTTGATATTGTGACATGGCTGCTACAGTTGTCTTTGTCGCCCGGTACAACGGGCAGACAGGCGGCACTTGAATGGGTTCATCTGTTTCTCAGTAATCGGATTTTTATCAACGTTGGCTCTTTGTTTAGTTTAGTTTTGGGTTAGGGGGTTTGGTCACTGTTCCACATCACACATTTATGTATCTCCTAAGAATGTGCAAGATTACAGGGATTTACTTCAGGAATTTACTTTATTCCTCTTTTAAATTCTAGACTAGACTAGACTAATACTCATAAGAAAACAAACTTCTAAGCTTGCTTTAAAAACAACTGAGATACTCTCAGAAAGCTGCTTAGTGTGGGTGTTAGAAATAATTTGCTTAGACCTTCCTTATAAACGGCAGGGAAATTAAACAATTTCTGCAAGAAAGCAGTTCATATCACAGATCTTTAATAAACCTTTACCTAATGCTCACAGCTTTGACTATCTTAGATTAATCTGTTTCATATATATTTAATAAACTTCCAAATCATATAAAGAACTACAGAAAAGACCTAAGAAAAAAACATGAAAATTTATACATTTTTTAACCATAACTTTGATCTTTCTTGATGAAAAATCCTGCATAAATCAAGTAGATTGTTTCATGCAGAAAATGTGCGAATATATGACTATCTAGATAAGAAGCAGCTGAAGATATATTTTTATTCATTAAGCCCAAATGGTGCCCTGTATTATTTTTTATAGCTAGTGGGGTGGGACTAAGTCCCTTGTACTGCGGCTATTTCTGGTCTATTGTACCTGCCCAAGATGATAGGTGAGGGTGATTGTGGAGCAATTGGTGGAATGAAGATTGGCAGGGGATACCGAAGTACTCGGAGAAAACCTGCCCCAGCGCCACTTTGTCCACCACAAATCCCACTTGACCAGACACGGGATAGAACCCGGGCGGCCGCGGTGGGAAGCCAGCGATTAACCGCTTGAGCTATGGCGCGGCCGTGTACAAGGGTTACGTCATGAATCAATACTGACTCAACGCAACATCGAATTAGGCGGATGTAGAAGGATAATTGTGAATGTTTTGTGGATGCTGGAAGGAAAGAGTTTCAAGATACTGCTCTGTATTTTAGTGGACAAGTGTCACAGAATACCATAGTGATTGCAGCCATCCTCCGGTCGTAATTCGAACTCAGTTCGTGCTGAATACAAATTAGACGCCAGTTAAAATTGAGGTCCTTTGGAATGTGATCTCATTTAGAATCCCGCCCCAGAAGTCCTTGTGGTTGCAATATTTGCCGCCGTGAGGAACTCAAGTAAATTGGCTCGAATGGTAACGCTCCTGAATTATGTTCGGGAGGATCAGGATTCGAAATATGGCTGGTTTTCCTCAGTCACTCCCGGCGAATACTGGAATAGCACCTCACATTATGCCACTACTGTTTTCCCCACGTCCTTTCCAATTACGAATAACTATCCATTAATCATACCACTGTTCGACCCTCTTGTCTGCGTTACTTCATAAATCGTCATAAAATCCTAAATAAACAAATATACAACTCCAATTCTTCACGATAGTTTACTCCATTTTAATATTATCTCAAGGATAGCACCCATATGTAAGACTTGAATGGTTTTCGATATTTTTTTAATTTATTTTTAAACTGGACAATTCTGACACCGATGACGACAATTCTACATTGTGTTTCTTTCCCTTTTTCATAGCTGATTGAATCGTACGCATGAAATAGCGCCCTCCCTCTCAGCATCCCAGTAGCTCTCAATCAGAGAGGATGAAGAGGCTTTGTACCACTTTTATTTCTAAAACCTGTTTAACACGTGTCTTATAGTCTTGTTTCCCGTCTATAATGTGTGTTATCCTATAACATTAGAATTAAAAATTAATAATAATGACATGCCTTTTTTATTGCTAGTGGGATGGGACTAAGTCCCTTGTACTGCGGCCACTTCTGGCCTATTGTACCAGCCCCAGATGGTAGGTGAGGGTGATTGTGGAGCAATTGGTGGAATGAAGATTGGCAGAGGAAACCGAGGTACTCGGAGAAAACCTGCCCCAGCGCCACTTTGTCCACCATAAATCCCACTTGACCAGACCCGGAATCGAACCCGGGCCGCCGAAATGGGAAGCCAGCGACTAACCGCTTGAGCTATGGCGCGGCCAAAACGACGTGCCTTAATGAATACAATTTGACCAAGTGCACAGTGCAGTAGACTCCTTTAAAAGATGTGTTACCTGAGGATGATCCTATGCAGTTGAAACACGTAGCATAGCACCGAATGTACTTATATATTTTAATAATTTAATGACATTTTAAACCTTTAACGAATATTTAGTGAATTAAATGTGAATTAATGTTCCTAGATTAATATTTTTGCATTATAGACGGAAAGCAAGACTATAAGTTGTGCCTCAATGCAAAAGGATGATGAAGTATAATAAAGCATATCTACTTGCATTTCTGCGTCTCCTATTTTGTTTTTCTCATTTGTCATATTTACCTACGTATCGACCTCTAGCGCCTCTCTCGTGTGTTTAGCAAAGAAAACTTTCAAAATGCAGTCTGATTCCTAATCCAAATTTAGAACTTGTGATTGGTGTCATTAGCTAGTCTTTTCAACAATGTCACAACACTCTTCGGTCTGCTCTCTATGTCTGTATGTAATCTTCCTAACAAACGCCATAAGTTTATATGAAATCAGATAAAAGCCTTCCTATTCAAGTAATTTCACTGACATACCTATTTAATAAAATCCCCATAGCAACAACAGACCGATAGCTTCTCGAATATTCAGCAACAGTAGACCGATTTTGTATTGCCCTGAAATGTTATAGACCTACAGATAACTGTGTAGTTTTCGTCATAATATAGATTCCTCGTTCAGAAAACCGCAATATGACGACTTCACAAAATTATTTTTTTTTCAATTTGATGACTCTATTCAATGAACTGCATGAAATTTCTTTAATAATGGTGTATTGTAACGCGTAGGGAAATCTTGCTTCAGTCACAGAGGCGGAACACACATTTGAAGCTCTGTTTAATATTTTACTCGCAAGTGCATTGAACCTAGATTCTTTGTATCCTGAAAGAATTCGTATCATTGGCGAACTTCTAAATGTATCAGGCAGGAACACCGTACAATAATTATGTAAATAAAGCCATCAGTTTCGTTAACTGTTAACTGCACCAAACAAGAATTGCTCTGCAGAGAAGATATTTTCGACGTCTTTGTTGATCCGGAACTTCGTCTCTCATACTGATGGAAGGATGTAGATTCAGAGTTACTGTGAGCAACGTCATGATTAGAAAGGGAGCGAGATCCCACGCAAAGTAACGGCAAGGACACAGAAACTTGTGTAATTAAGAGCTTTATAATTCATTATCTACGCCAGTTATGTTCTATTTAGGCCGCACCATAGCTCAAGCGGTTAGTCGCTGGCTTCCCACCGCGGCGGCCCGGGTTCGATCCCGGGGTCAGATCAAGTGGGATTTGTGGTGGACAAAGAGGCGCTGGGGCGGGTTTTCTCCTAGTACTTCGGTTTCCCCTGCCAATCTTCATTCTACCAATTGCTCCACAATCACCCTCACCTATCATCTGGGGCTGGTACAATAGGCCAGAAGTGGCCGCAGTACAAGGGACTTAGTCCCACCCCATTAGCAATAAAAGAATATTTTCTATCTATCTATTTATCTATGGCTCTACAGTCCTTTCTTTTGACCTTGGCCGCTTCACATTTCCTTAATCCTATATACAGTCGGTGGAACTCCTTGCCCGGGGGACCAGCCCGACGCAAGTCCGCCACTTAAACACAAAACAGCACAAACACAAAATGAACGCACACAGACATCTATAACCTGAGTGGGGTTCGAACCCACGATCACAGCGTGGGAGCGAACGAAGACCGTGCCTTAGACCGCGCGGCCACTGTGCTCGGCAGTTGGGTTCATTGCGGGGATAAATCGAGGAAGACATGAGGGACAGTGTTTGCATCATGCATCAGATAGGTACATTCGTATAGAAAAGTAGTCCGAAAATCCGAAGGAACAGGTTGGAAGACAACACAAAAGTGAACCTTAAGGAAGCAGGATACAAGGATGTGGGCAGGAATCATGTAACGAAGGTACGCTAATAAACGTCCGGAATCCGCAAAATGCTGGAAACTCCTTTACTATCTGGATAACCTTTAGCTTTGTGAGACGGATTCTACACCACCAAATTGGGTAGTTAATGAAGGGACATTATACAGGTATTGAGATCTAGAAGTGTTGCTACAAGTATTAGGATTTGGGACATTATCCATCGTCTTGTCTACTTTTTAAAATACCGTCCTGTTTCTTTTTCAAAACACGTTTCGGAGACTGGATTCTGTCCCCGTCCTCAGGTGAAGCCTACTCAGCTCCAATAGATAGAGCTAGCACCTATCTCCGGAGGGACAATATAGTGTTTTCATATGCGAGTAAAATCATATATTTTCTAAATGTTCGTCTAATATTTTATGCGCAGTTTTAGCCTACACGCCTCGTGTGTACTGCACGAGGCATCCGTCTCTATGCAGTGGAGAAAGTTCGATTTCGAGAGGTACAAGAAACCCTAAATGTGGAAAGCAGAGAGAGCACACTTTTTACTTTGCCACCAAAAGCTCATCTGTCGCACGTAGAAAAAGGGCTTCACTTCCTATGAATATCGAGTTTTTACACGACCTCCCTCGCTCTCGCCCCCTCAACATACCCAACTGCTGTGCCCTACGACGCTGAGAGAAAGCGCCCGATATTGCTTTCATATATCCGCATACAGCTCGGCTATGTTGTCCTGTGCAGCACCGACTTACAGAGCAATGGGTTCGGATACAGCGGCGTGCCATGGAAAGAATGCAATAAATTTGAATTCTCAAGATCTTATGTGTCGTGGAAACAGTGTAGGCGCGATGTATAGCCCTGTACGATAGCAACATAAAGACTAAACAGCATGATTAGTCTGCATACGCAGAGGTTGAATCCAGAAATATAGGATTACAATTGGCCACGGCACAATCCGCTTCACAGTGGTGACGACAGATCTCTAACTGCTTTTTCTTTGTCTTGCCTCCGGTTGGGCCTCATCATTTCTGATTAATTTTAGTGGAGGGATGTGGAGTCCAATTGGGTCCACTGATTGCCCTATTTTACCTGCCACGGGTGATTATGATGATGGAGAATTTGGTGGAATAAAGATTGGCAGGGGAAACCGAAGTACTCGGAGAAAACCCGCCCCAGCGCCACTTTGTCCACCACAAAACCCACTTGACCAGACCCCGGATCGGACCCGGGTCGCCTCGGAGGGAAGCCAGCGACAAACCGCTTGAGCTGTGGCGCGGCAAATCATTGCTGATTAAGTACCATTGTAAGTTTATTTCAGAATTTTGGCTAATTGGACAGCGGGATTAATTGGTTTGTCTTGCTATATACACACAGCGAGATGAAGAATTGTGGCTCAGGAGATAATGGGGTAAACTGGTGACGAAACGGGTTTGGGGTGCAACGATTTAACGCAAGAAACATACGGTACGTAAGAGGTCATTTGTTAAAACAATTAAATCTTCTACCACTTAGATTGGTGATTTATATACAGTAAAAGAAGTAAATAAAGTAAAGATATCCCTGTAACAGGCCGTGAAGGCCCGTAGGGTTGTAAGACGTTGAGGGTCCCACATTATCTAGACAATCGGCTCAAAGATGGCGGTAAGGTTGTCAGCCTTACGCGCCGGGCGCGCTTTACTCCTCAGGAAAATTATTTAATTAATTCCTGGTACTCATTTCTGTTAGAGGCTGAGTCGACCTCAGGACCATAGTACGGCTGGAATGATAGGTCAATTGAAAAAAATCCAATGACCTCATCGGGACTTGAACCCGCGACCTTCCGGCTTGTAGCATAGTGTCTCAACCACTACGCTAGTGAGTGCCCCCTGATTTATATACAGTAGGTTTTTTAATTCGCGTGTTATTTACGCAATTTTCACTTGTTACTATTTTTTATTGCTAGTGGGGTGGGACTAAGTCCCTTGTAGTGCGGCCACTTCTGGACTAATGTACTAGCCCCAAATGATAGGTGAGGGTGATTGTGGAACAATTGGTGGAATGAAGATTGGCAGGGAAAACCGAAGTACTCGGAGAAAACCTACCCCAGCGCCACTTTGTCCACCACAAATCCCACTTGACAAGACACAGGATCGAACCCTGACCGCCGCGGTGGGAAGCCAGGGACTAACCTCTTGAGCTATGGCGCGGAACCCTCTTGTAATTTAGTTAAGGTTGTATTTTCATACGCCGGTCTAGAAAACAACGAGATTAACGGCCACGGGGATCCGTTGCGCTGACCACGTG
>NW_019734334.1:403086-411554 GCF_002891405.2 Cryptotermes secundus
GCAGTTTTCTCCAAACTCCTGTCACTTCATCTCTCTCCGGTCGAAATATTCTCCTCAACACCCTGTTCTCAAACACCCTCAGTCTATGTTCCTCCCTTAATGTCAGAGACAAAGTTTCACACCCATACAGAACCACAGGCAAAATTATAGTTTTGTATATTCTAATTTATAAGTTTTGGACGAGAAGACCAACGGTTCTGGACTGAATGGTAGCAAGCATTACCCGAGTTCAATCGCCTCTTAATTTCCTCCTGAATCAGATTTCGATCTGTTATCGTTGTTCCTAAATATCTGATCTGTGGCACATTTTCAAAACATCCGTTTCCTATCTTTATGTCATTATTTTGCCCTGAATTTTGGTGACGAAACAGTAACATAATCACTGATTATATAGACTTTATAATTTAAGTCAATCATTTAATAAAAATTCAAATATTTTTAGTTAATACTGATTACCGAATCTGGTTCTACTCAGCTCGCTTATGCTTCTAGAAGCAACTCCGTGACCGCCTACTTCACCACCACCTAACATCCCCGGATTGACTTCGCTACTCAGTCACTCGACGTCGAACTGACCGTACATCAACCTTTATCAACTCAGTCCACGCCTGCCTTCAGTGATTCAAAGGCTTCAGTACCGGAGTTTCTAAATGGTATAGAGGCTCCTTTTGTGAGACTACAAATTGAAGTAATATACGGGTTCATCAGATATAACGTGGTGACTGGCCCGTTACTTGCAGTGTAACGTAACCTTACTGAGACGCATTGGGACTAGGGTCTGGCAACAAAACCCCTGTGTCACACCTGCACTCTGCTGCCGATATAGCAGTTTTACACAGCGAGTTGGCTAAGTTTCCACAGCTATTAAAACTATCGTTTAATTCTGAGCTAAATTATACACCCTTCTAATGTACTGTTTAATATTCTCTTCCAAATGTTCTCTATAGAGTAAAGACGCCCGGGTCTCAGTGATCATGCATCTTTGCTTGGAGTGCCAACTTCATACTTTTCTCTGTGCCTGTACAGCCCTTTGGACTTTAACCACTTTGTCAGATTGTTAATCCTATACACAGTTGGTAGGACTCCTTGGACGGGGGATCAGTCCATCGCAATGCTGCTACCTTGACACAGAACAACACAAACACAGAATAAACGTAAACCGACATCTATGTCTCTAGTGAGATTAGAACCCAAGATCACAGTGTTCGAGGGGGCGAAGACGGTTCATACCTCAGACCGTGCGGCCACTGTGATCAGCGGAACATCATAAAACGACCCTTAATTTGATGTAATATGCAAACAAACTCCGTGGCTTTGGTCCGCAAGCAAACTATACTGACCGACCGAAAGATCGCCGTTTTTCGGCGAAGTTAGTACCAACTTTAGCGGATAGAGGGTGTTAGGTGGTGAGCGCAACGGATTCCCACAGCCGTTAATCTCCGTTTTCTAGATCGGAGCAGCTACTTTTCCATTCAAGTAGCTCCTCAATTATCCTCGCGAGGCTGAGTGGACTCCGTTCCACACCCGCTACTTCTCAGAAAATCGGGTAGTGTCGGGAATCGAACCCCGGATCTCTGAATCTGTAGCCAGAAACCCTGACCACATATATACAAAATTAATTAATTTTACGGTGCTCTGGTGCAGAATGCTGCATACTCCATGGCATCATCCGAGGAACAGAAGCAGCAGTGTCCGGAAATTGTCGCATATCAAGTCGAATTTACAAAGACGCCCTAAGAGTACTCTGTATGTAGCGCATTTTCGAACAAAGGGAATTTCCACTCTTGGAGCACTTTAGCTAGAAATGTACGAAATTACCATTCCATGTGGATTGCTTTGACTTTGGGCTTCCCACATCTGCACACAATATGAACCATCTTAAATACTGAAGACGTCGAGAGCTCCTACAATTGCAACAACACTCACACCATAGAATGCAGTCTGCGTGCCAAAACCTTACTCTGGAAAACGGATTTTCCCCTTCTACACTTCTGATCCAGTGTGCACACTTCACACGATCACGGGGATCATATTGTGTCACCAGTCTGTACATTGATAACGCCATCCTACACCTTGCATCATTTGTCAAGTTTATTGGCATTTCTTTTGACAGCAAATTCTCTTTCGAACCCAACTTGAGATACCTCCGGGTTAACTGCCAATAGTCACTAAATACTTTAAGAGCTTTATCTAATGTGCTTGCAGGCTGAGACCGGGATGCGATATCGAATTTTCCGTGTCCTAACCTGCCCTAAACAAGACTCTTGCGGATTCGTGTAAGGCTCTGCATCAAGTCCAAAGTTTGCGTAGGAGACCTTAACAGCAACACAGAGTTCACAACATAACTGGTACTTTCTGTGCCAATCATCTTGAGAGTCTATATGTGGAACGTGGGGAACCCTCCACTTTCTTAACCGTGAAATTTTCTCCTTTTTAAATTGGTACGCGGCAAAGTTAGCACACAACCCCCTCACCTATATTAAGGCCCGTTATTGCACCCACCGACCGCAACAGATAGACGTCAGAGCTACTCGAACTGTGAGCAGGGCTCCATCACCTTCTACGCTTACCTTGTATCATTGCTAACAGGCACGCTTGAGTTCCATATTTGCATCCGTGCAATGTGATACCGTCGATTAGTCAGACACATGAAACGTGATATCGGTCCCTGCCTGCCATTTTCCTCCTCTCCGAAATACACGACATTTTGTTAATGACTGATCGTTTGTTCAAGGTTTAACTTCATGTGCCTTCGTCCTATGATGCCAGGTTTTCTCCAACGACCCACATTTTTTTTTAATGTTATGCTATCAAACTCAGTGTCATGTACCGCAAGCTCTTTCCATTCGGCGTCAAGCTCTGGGCAGTCACGTCCTCTGCACGGATACCCTAAGGGGTCCTACCTAAATCGTTCTGCGTAGGTACATATATTCCGCCATTATGAATCTCGATATATACAAACATGCCGCATGTTAATTTCATATTGCAGCGAGGAACTGTTGTATACGATGTGTTCTAAGCAGTCCGTGCCAGGGGTTATATAACGAGGGCACCAACCTTGTATAACCAGGCCACCCTGTTCCTGGGCCTCCCTGGAGGATGTACGTAAATACGGGGACCTGTCCATCTAGGTTGGTGGAGCCTCGAATCTGAGACAGTAAAATATGATCATGAGCCCTGTGGGACTCTGACCTGAGAATGACTGTGCTGGCGAGGACCAGCAGTAATTGTAAACATCAGGCCTATCCTCTCGTCAGAGAGGATGTTTTATGAGGACTATAACCGCAGGAGTTCAGTTGGAAAATAAAATTATTAGTCTTGAGTCTCAAGGGGCTTGTCGCCAAGACGAATTGATTGGCAGTAAACGTCCAGTCGTACAGTAACTCTGGCTCCGACTCTGAGCAGTAGTCGATTGTAAGAGAGTCTGTGAAGAGAAAAATTAGTCGCTATTGTCGAGAGCTGAAGCTGAAGAATCTCCACTCTTAGAAGCCGTTACCAGCAAACGGCTGGTGAAGACACAGCAGACTGAAAGTGTGCTGGAGTGATTGGCCAAGTGTGGAGATCAGAGATGGCGCTATAATTAAGTGTAGTCACGAGTCGTATATTAAAGTGATCAATAAATCCAATCTCCAGTCCAAACCCCGTCTATATAGCCACTCCCCCTCGTAAGAATATGCATATCTCAGTTACGAACCAAACGTTTCTCCTCACATTTTAAAGCGTTTTATATACGAACTTACCTTCATATAAGAACTGCTTTAGTTACGACTGCAGATTGCCAGATTTCGGTGAAATATGATATATTTTGCGTACGAATGTATCGAATCTCCATGAATGTGAACCTTTGTAATTAAACATAAAAAGATACATTCAGTATACGTCGCTTCAACAAAGACATTTAAACCAGGAGTTAGTTATAATACTATAATTACGAATATAGTTAATCTCCACATAATATTATCATGTGTAAGGGGTTGTGCGTGACTTATAAGACGGGTTCTGGATTGGATGATTGGATTTATTGACACCTTTTCACAAAACTCGGGACTATAGGCAATACAAGGCTATCGCCGATCTACACAATTTACAGTTCACTATTGCACACGCATTAGGGTTCTCAGTCTTCAATAGTCGTATCCTGGCAACGGATTTATAACATTCTCACTGTCACTCCAAGCCACGTATGAAGTCTTCTTTACTCAGCCTAATTCCTTTCTTGCCATTGTTCTAAAACTCTCAGTTCCGAAGACTCGACTCAATTCAATTCCTCTGCTCCCAAGCTCATATCCTGGCAGGCTGGAGTCTCGAAACCCGACTCAACTACTGCCAGCTTCGAAATTCTTCCTTATTACCACTTTGCATCGACAAAGTTGAAAACACAGCCTCTCTGTTGTTGGGAAGGCATATTTACAGCGCCGTTGCATAGGAACAGAAGTGATTCGTTTGTTGCTTGCGTATTCGTTGCCGCATGAATGTGTTTACCGAGTCGTTGCCTAGCAATGAACGCCTATTCTGAAATCGCTATTCCGACTTTGGGGCGTCATGTCACAATATAGATGACAGAACATTGTGGCCCGAATCTTTGACATTGTTGTAAAATATTGGCTTGGAGACCGGGTAACCTAATTGAAGTATTTCGTAATTATCCTGTCCCCTAACGCAAATTCTTGAATAGACCGTCAAGCTAGGGAACAACCACTTCCTTCCGAATTTTTTCAATAATGGTTCTAACATTCGACGGTATATAATCTCAGATAATGAAATCGTTGTTAAATAAAGGAAGACTAGCTAAAATCAATATAGTATAAATGGCTTCAGTTATGAACGTATTGAATGTGTGCACAATGGGAACATTTCAGTTGGTTAATGAACCAAAGCGCCGTGAAGCGCGAACAGAGCTGCCATGTGCAAGTCCCTATGAAGAAGATCACTCCACTGAGGCTTATGAACTTTTCAAATTCACGAGCAATGGAAAGGAAATCCGATTTATTAGTATATTTTAATTTATTTTCCAAATATAAAATTATTTTTCAAACCCTCCTTTCATTCGATGGAATTTTCACAACCATAACTGTGGAACGTTGTACAGTTAGTATGCTCGTTGTCATGCTGTAATATAACAAAAACTGCGTTAATAAAATAATGACAAACCAAGCGAAATTAAATTTTTGCAGAGCAAACATCATTCATCATTCATATAATGAACCTATTTGTAACATGGATGTCTTACTGGAACTGTTTCGAGGCGGGATTCCCCTGCAACATAACATTAAATTTCTACTAACTTACAGCATCAAGGACGTTAGATATATCTACAAATGATTCATTAGTGGAATTAATAAGTGTATACGTCAGTTATATAATTTTACAGGAATGTATGGAAAGTCAGGTGCATGTGTTAAGGATGATCAGATTTCTTGATGCTGATCGCAGTTCTCACTGGAACTGAGACATAAACTGTCTTGGCCTGCTCTAAATCTGGGGTCACATCTTCGAATCCCACTCGAGGCAGGGATGCCTGTTTGTGTGTATTGCGTGTTCATGTTCTGTGTGTAGGTAGCAGCCTTGCGTTAGGCTGATCCCCCATCCAGGGAATAATACTGACCGTGTATAATATTAAGAAACTGAAAAGCGTACAAGGTCCAACGAAGGGCTGCAGAGCCACAGATAGATGGGTGGGTGGGTGGGTGGATGAGTCAATGGCCGAATGGATGGAATTCTCGTTATGTTTGCTGCTCTCAAGTGGCACGAGTTAAAAGAGACGTAAGAAATATAGAACATCAGTAGAACAAAGAATGCTCGCAGATTGCGCTCCTACAGACATTAAATGTCGTAAGTATTCATTGTACCTCTTCTTTTGTCCTGTGGCTTACCCACATATGCTAGTGTAGAGGCGTTTTACATTAGCTTCAAGAACGTGGCAGGAGGAGCGAAATACTTCTACGCTTCTGCGATCACACTGGGACACAAAAAAAAGCACAGAAAAACTCCCCCCACCCATAGAGGGATTCAGACTCGCTAGCTTAGATTCTTGTTGCTTAAGAATGTGTCACGTCTGATAGCACAATTGCTGGAATCTAAAACATTCACACTGGGAGATTCTGAATAAAGCCAATGTATATAGTAGCGTACGTGTTCCAACTGTTGAGGCTACTGAGTTCGAAGTTTTTCTTGAAGAACGTGTTCTGACAAAACAAACTCCGTGGCCTGTAGTCGGCTAGAGAACCGTACCGACCGAGCGACAGCCGCCTGTTGGCGAAATTAGTGCCAACTTAGGCCGCGCCATAGCTCAAGGGGTTAGTAGCTGGCTTCCCACCGCGGCGGCTCGGGTTCGATTCCGGGTCTGGTCAAGTGTAATTTGTGGTGGACAAAGTGGCGCTGAGGCAGGTTTTCTCCGAGTACTTCGGTTTCCCCCTGCCAATCTTCATTGCTCCAATTGCTTCACAATCACCCTCACCTATCATCTGGGGCTGGTAAAATAGGCCAGAAGTGGCTGCAGTACAAGGGACTAGCAATAAAATAGTGTCAACTTTTGCGGATAGGGTGTCACGTGGTCAGAGCAACGGATTCCCACGGCCGTTAATCTCGGTTTTCTAGACCGAAGCCGCTATTTCCTTCAAACACCTCCTCAATTATCCTCACGAGGCTGAGTGGACTCGTTACCAGACCCACTACTTATCAGAAAATCTGGTAGCTCCGGGAATCGAACCCGGGACCTCTAGGTCTGTAGCCAGGAACTCTGACCACTAGACCACAGAGGCAATCGCGTGTTATGACACTGCCATAAATATTTATTTTAGTGCATGACTATATCATGTGCTCTGGACTCTACTGCACTCCAGCGGATTCCGTTAATTGCCCGAGGGCATCAATTGGAGTAGTTTTCTTCTATATGCAATTTGTTTCATACATTTCAGGATCTAATTTTGTGAGCATAGGCCTCCATGAAGTGTCCCGTCGACATGTCCGTTTTCATGGATTCAGTCTAAATCTTGTGAGAATGCGATCTGTTCCGTGTACTCTCCAGCTAACAGATTTTTTTCCCCCTTGGCACTACAGCCCCAGTGGGCCTAGGCCTACCTCCATGAACTTCTCCGTTCACTTCGGTTTTCCTAGATCTTACACATTCGGTAGGACTCCTTCGGCGTGTGCTCAGTTCGTCGCAAGGCCTCTACCTGTACACAAACACAGAAAAACGCACACAAACATCCATGCCCTGAGTGGGATTCGAACCCACGATCCCGGCTTCCGAGCGAGCGAAGACAGTGCACGCCTTAGACCGCCCAGCTAACAGATTAGAAGATAAAATTCCCATGACTTATTTTAAAAACATTGTGCCTAATATCAACTAAACAATTACGTGTACTTATTTTCATGTAACAGCCAAGCAAAAATACATATTTTTGCTGTAATTCATGCAGAATATTAATCGTAAACATGAAGGGAATAGACAGTTTTGAGACCTAGTTGAAGACGGAAGAATAATATTAAATTTAATTTTAAATAAATAAGGTGAAAGTGATTAGACTGGATTTAATTGGGTAGGGATAATATCCACTGGCTTGGTAATGCTAATCGTGTTCCACAGAACTAAATTGATTACGCAATGTTTGCTGGTCTGTATTTCGTGTGTAGTTTTTACTGTAGAAGTTCTCTCTCTGCACTGGGGTAATAACGGCATCTATATTCGGGCCAGACACAATCTTACCGCCATGTGTTTGAAACGGTGTATCGTAAATTGAGAGAAACGGAACTGTCAAGCCTGCAAGTGTTGGCCGTGGAACGCGCAATGTGCGGTTTGAGGAGGATGTGTTGAACATCGTACACCATAACTCTTTAGCCAGCACTCATTATGTTTCTTCCATAACAGGATTTTCTCAGGGTATAGAATGGCATACTTACTGTGTGCATCAGTTGTATCCTGTCCATGTAGAACCAGTACTTGTGTTGTATCCGGGATAAATATCACCGTCTGAAGCTCTCGCGCTGCGTGCAACGTGATATTGTGTCTTGGTGTTGCCTGCTGTGGACTGACGAGGCAGTAGTTTACGCATTCTACTCAACTTTCATGCGTGGACAACGGTGAGTCATCATGCTACTGGTTACCCCTCATTCCAGCAAAGCTTTAGTGTCAACGTTTGGACCGGAATCCTACATGATTAGGTAATCTGACTTTCTGTAATACATGATATCGGTTGAGCACATTAGCCTATTTTGTTGAACAAACGCTTCCATTTTCTTTGCAGGATGTTCATTTGCATGTGCCAGAGGGCACGTAGTTTTCGCACGATGGTGCCTCTCCCCGTTTTGCGCGTAAAAAAGAAAAAATAAAGGTATCCCTGTAACAGGCCGTGAAGGCCCATAGGGTTGTGAGACGTTGAGGGTCCCACATTATCTAGAAAATCGGCTCAAAGATGGCGGTAAAGTTGTCAGCCTTACGCGCCGGCCGCGCTTTACTCCCCAGGAAA
>NW_019734334.1:411646-428745 GCF_002891405.2 Cryptotermes secundus
TGTCCTCATCGGGACTTAAATCTGCGAACTTCCGGCTTGTAACATAGCCCCTCAACTAACTACGTTACCGCGTGTCCCCCCACCCCGTTTTGCGCTTTGCCTGAGCAATTGGTTTGACAGCAACTTTCCGGACAGACAGATTTGGCGCGAAGGTCCGACCGTCTGGCCTACACTTTCTCCTGAATTGACTCCCCTAGTTTTAAGTTTGTGGGTATGCTTCAGGAAAAGTTTATTCCACGGAAGTTCTGAATCACGATGTTCCAGTTCATGACACTGAGATGGCTGCAGACATCAGGAAACTGCCTAGACAACTAGCTACTGTTAAGTGCTCAATTCAACGTTGTTCTGAGGTGTGTGCTCCGGATAATGGGGTCTACTTTGAACATCTTTGTAATGTACATTCAGTGTGCTGACAAGTCCCCCAATCATTCGAACAGAACATAATCAAAAATGGTATTCTGGAGCGGCAATTGAAAATTGCTGGAAAGAAGATAATTTTTTTTCACTTTTTTCTTTAGTATAGCGTAGTCGGTATAGTGACTGGCTACGGGCTGGACGAACAAACAGTGGGAGTTCGAGTCCCAGTAGGGTCAAGAATTTTCTCTCCTCCACGTCGTCCAGACCGGCTCTCAGATCCACAAAACATTCTATCCAATGGGTACTGGGGGCTCTTTCCTGAGGGCATAGCGGCCGGAGCGTGAAGCTGAGCACTCTCCTCCAACTAGTGTCGAGGTCAAGAAAACATGGAGTTATACATCCACTCCACCATACACCTTCAAGTAGTAGTTTTTAATTAGTTAAGCACAGGGACAACCTTTTTCTTTATTGCAGACAAGGAGATACTGGTCTATTTTTTTCCTTGGCACTACAGCCCCAGTGGGCCTAGGCCTACCTCCATGAACTTCTCCGTTCCCTTCGGTTTTTCTAGATCTTTCACATTCGGTATGATTCCTTGGGCGGGTGATCAGCTCGTCGCAAACACTCGTCGCTGTACACAAACACAGAAAAACGCAAAAACAGAAACTAAACATCCATGCCCTGAGTAGGATTCTAACCCACGATCCCGGTTTCCAAGCGAGCGAAGACAGTACATGCCTTAGACCGCTCGGCTACCGTGACCGGCCACTGGTCTATTTTGTTAAGGAGAATTGTTCCCATTTTGTAAAAATTAATGGTAACAATAATAAAAACAGACATGCGTAATGAAAACATCGTAATTCCTCAGCGATGGCGAATTGTAACAACAGAATATATTTGCATTTTCAACTTCAATTGATCTATCCAAGAGCCCACTTAAATACTTTAATAGAACTTTGGATCACTCCGTATAGCGTTCATTGGAGACAATGGATTCGTTGCACACTGGGCATTGAAATCACACAAAAGTATGGTGTGAATAAAGGTTTTATCCAGTATTGCATATTAGGCATACTCATTCCTCTATTGAATCGTAAACTCTTAGTCCATATCCCGCAGTTCTTCATATTACATGACAATAAAAGCAGCAACCGAATAATGCTATATTCCAAAGAAATCCAGCCGTAGGATGCAATAATGCGATTCATGGTCTGTTGCTTTGTGGCAGAGGCAAAATCCGTGTTCATAATTCTGCACACGTTTGAGTACTATATCTGTTCTTCCCCCATCCAGATATTGAGACACCTTTATAAAGGGAAACTCGAAAGTAATACGTAAAAAAGGCGAGGGAAATTGTGCTCATGTGAGCCTGCATTGGTGTAAGATCGAAGATTTAGAGTAGGAAGGGTTTCTATAAGCTTCGATGGATCGACATGTCAATTCTTGATCTGAGGCGCTGCTATAACAGCGGCATGCATGCGACGCGGTGGAAAGGAGCACTACAGCGAAGTACGCGCATTCGAACCTACAAGCAAAATGCTTTTCGAGTCCATTATGATTTCTATCCTTTCATGAAATTCCCTTTGTGTTCGTGGTATATATATACAGTTCTTTGCGACCAATGGGCGTCAATTTATCGCTGAATTGGCAGCCACTACACAGTTATCAGACATCCATTTGTATCAATACGAATGAACAATGTTTTGCTGAGTTGGTCAGTTGTTGAAATGCTTGCTTATAATAATTATTCTCTGTTACTTTGAAAGGCTGCACGAGTTTCATACACATCATGTCTGAACACGTCAGTATATGCAACGTGATATAATATTCATGTCTGAGCATAAAGATTATAAAGGGTTGACATGGTCCTTCAGGTGTTTGCGTTATATACTCCTATGTACTCTATCCGTTCATATTATGGCGCAAATTCCCACTGCTAGGCAACGGCTCGGTAAACACATTTCAGAAGTTACGCTCCCAACAATAGGAGGAGATTCATTGCTAAGTAACCGACCAATAAACACTCGTTGTTGACAACAGAAGACGGCTCTGCATCCATTATTCAGGCTTTCAGGCGTCATGTCACAATATTTTTTAGTTGTCTAAGTAAAATTCTGCAATGTTTTAATTGTCTGCTGTATCTTCCTTCCACGTACTTTCCAATTCATTATTGACAATCATCACACCATTGGGCTCCACATTAAATTTTCAGCTGAGAAAGCGTCGTTAAATAACAGAAGCACAATTAAATATTTGTGTGCTGCAAGAAGGTGACATAAAGTTAACGAACACAGGGTTCAGGCACTGAAAGGCAGAGTTGATTGTTTAGCAGTCTAAGTACTTTTTTCTTTTCCTGTGGCGCTACAGCCCCAATTTGGGCCTAGGCCTACCTCCATGAAACTCTCCGTTTCACTTCGGTTTACTAGATCTTACACATACGGTAGGATTCCTTGGGCGAGTGATCAGCTCGTCGCAAGTCCTCTACCTGTAGACAAACACAGAAAAACGCACACAAACATCCATGCCCTCAGTAGGATTCGAACCCACGATCCCGGTTACCAAGCGAGCGAAGACAGTGCATGCCTTAGACCGCTCGGCTACCGTGACCGGCAGTCTAAGTACTTATTATATTTTTTTCGGAAAAGTTTCCTTTCTTCCCGTCTCAGGCAGCATCGTTGTATTTCATAAGTTTAGTCTTTCACAGAGTTCTACAGACTGGTATCTCCGCAGCGGAACCTGTTTCCTCGCGTGCTTTTCGACAGCAATAGGGCTTTGTTCCGTTTCTACTTGTCTGACGTGAATATTCCTTTGCATGTGAAGCAACAATGCAACCTGTGCAACATAGACTTCACGTGTCTCATATATGTCGTTACAAAGTTTCATTCTGTGTACTATGTGAATGGTTTTGGTACTTGAACGTGTGCACACAATCGATTATTTGTAGCGTCTAGCGGGCCTTCAGCTCGGTGGGGCAGGTTATGATCCTCTGCAAACTGTGGGTTTATTGACATTAATATTTGCTGTGACTGGGATGTTGCGTTGATTTTGATATAAATTCATCGTTTAAAGGGTCAATAACAGAGATTCAGCCTCTGCTGATATTGGGCCTGGGATGTTGAAGCGAATATCCTGTGTATTTTGTTTTTAATTTCCGTAGGTTCCCTCAGTTAGGCCAGTGAACCCGTGGGTAATACCACTTCGTTCTTCTTGCACTCCTCTCGTCCCTCATACGACACTGCATGGCATCTCGATGTACAGTAGTAAAGCAAAAACATAACAATTTTTTAGGAATAGGATTTTCTGAGTTGAAACGCCATGTAATTCGTTAGGAATTCCGAAGAATATACTCGTAAAATGTAAAATTGTCTCTTTGCTTAATCAGTTAAGCACAAGCCATGAAGACGTTCCCCTGTTGGCAACATTTATGGAAGAATGTATCGTCCGCAACTTGACGTCGAAGAGTAAGCCAAGGCAGGGACTAGAAATAAACAGGATTCCTGCTAATTGTTGATATATTTTTTGACTTATTAGTCTACCCTGAAGATGGAGGCGATACGTGTTCCGAAACGTCGGTGGAATTTACCGAATTGCACTTCATTACTTCTCAGGAGGTTGTATTCTTGTTTACCTGTGAGAGAACATGAAATCCATCACTATTGAACCTAACCTTGCCACCTAATAGGTTAATACAGTGGTAAAATTCTAGGCTTTTGTTGAGGAGGTACTGGGCTCGGGTACGGCTATGTTATCAGTTACCTGGCGTAGTCAATGTCCTCAGTCTCTACAGATAAATTCCGGGATAATCTCGCCAAGTATTCCACAGCGGTTTCCTTGCAAATTCATACCTCTTTAGCATTCGTTGTCATATTTCCATGTCCATAGACGCTATCTAATTTCTGTATTTGAAATTGCTTCGTTAAACAATTGAAGAATCCACATTGCTGTCATGCACACTAACAGCTTGTCATGCTTGCCTCAGGTACTGATATTAATTATACATGGGGTTTGGATTGGTGACTCGATTTATTGAACACTTACAACTCGTAATTACATGTAGTTATAACAGTCTCACTGGTTTACACACCCTAAAGATCACTGTAACTGCAGCACACATAAGTCTTTTATATCTTCACTAGTCATTTCCTGGTAACGGATCCTAATAATATTCTCTGCTAATGCCCTTACTCTCTGGTGAATATCTCATAACTGACGAATTACTTCAACTGTCTAGCTGCCAGGCTGGCGTCCATCTCACACCAACCTTCTACTCTTCTTTTCAATAACTGTATCTCCCAACTTGTCCAGCTTATAACATGTCGGCACGGTTCGCACAGAAAACACCGCTACTCGCTGTAGTTCAGTCGTTTCCATGGGAACATGTTTCTTTGCGAAGCCGTTACTCAGCAACGGCTCCTGTATATTTGCTTATCTCGCGGTCTATGCTCATGAAATATTATTGTATTTAACTAAAGCTGGCTGTTGCGTCTCATGCATTATATCAGTGTTTCTCAAACCGGTGGAACTCGTTCCACTGGTAGAACTTTTAATATCGGCTGGGTAGAATGGGTCTCGAAAATAAGAACATTCCATAATGCGAGATTTTATGTTCTTACAACTTTGACTGTAGATTTCTCTTCTAGAATGTGACGCCATGCAGTCTGGCATATCGATATCAATTTGTCGGGGAATTCCTGGATCATATTAGTGAGCGCAAATAAATTGCTAAAATAATTTGCATTTTAGTTAATTGTTTTGTGTAACATTATATTCATTAATACATGAACTGAATAAAGTAAATATATCTTCTCATTTGCTTTAATTCAAATACCTTTCCCGAACATTGACTCTATTTTCAATAAAACAAATTCGTAATTTTTCACGACTCTGGATGGTCAATAGAACACACATCTCGTAGCTGAACATATACGCTTCACGGTTCTTTCCTTCGTCCATTGGTTCTGCATAAAGGATAACTCACCCTGAGGCCGCGCCATAACTCAAGCTGTTAGTCGTTGGCTTCCCACCGCGGCCGTCCGGGTTCAAACCCGGGTCTGGTCAAATGGAATATATGGTGGACAAAGTGGCGCTGGGGTAGGTTTTCTTCGAGTACTTCGGCTTCCCCTGCTAATCTTCATTCCACCAAATTCTCCATCATCATAATCACCCGGGGTAAGTACGACAGGCCAATCAGTGGCCACCGTGCCGAGTGGACCCAGTTGGACTCCACCCGCCACTAAACGAATTAAAAATGAAAGTCACCCTAGACTCTAGTTGCCTCAGGAAGTTTACTCAAACAGAAGTTTTTTTTTTTCTGTGAATAATTGCAGTTTAATTGTCACTTGACATTTATAGCTAGGAAAGACTTCCTCTCCACCCAGAGTCACTTTCCATTTTGTGCCGTTAATTACGTGGATATGGGTCGCAGACTCACGGTGTAGAGGAGTCTGCTCTACATCGCGAACACGTTGCATCGATTTACTGACTTCGTTTGGTGTAGTTTAGTTAGCTGTAGGAAAGTCCGGCTTTGTTGCGGGCGTGATCAGTGTCGGGCTGGTCATCCACACGCTCCACCGCATCCTTTTGCTTCTGTATCTCGTGAAAACAAAGAGTGTTCTGTCTACTGGGTAATAACGCCACAAATTCCGTTGAATCTCAATTGGCGTTTCGGAGGAACGTGTCGTCTCCATCTTCAGGGTCAAATAATAAGACAAACAAGAAACCAGCATGAAACAGCAAAGAGAGCAAATTTTGGTCAGTTTCAAACAGTTCTTATGGTAGATTTGAGGCTTTCACGGCGGTGACTATGAAGAAAGCAGTCTTCTAGGATTTGGCACCGTGTATATGTGGTGTTAACCGACGTTTCGGAGGAACGTATCGCCTCCATCTTCAGGGTAGGAGGAAAAATATGAGAAATCCGCAAGCGAAGAGACCGTGAGAACCGGTAAATAGTGTTATATCCCACAACAGCTACCGCTGTGAAAATCTGAAATTCTATATACAGGTTTCATTTGTTGGTAGGTTATTGTGTTTTGTGTGTGTCAAAATTATACACAGTACTGTATTCTAAAATTAACTTCAAATGAATATATTGTTTGAATTGTGTACTTTCAATCTTCTCGTGTAATAAATAAGTTTTATACTTGTATCAAATACGTGTAATAATATAGTTTCCTTAGAAGTACAAGGAGAAGTGTGTCCCTAAATCATCCTGTTTACCGGGACCCATCAAGTAGCTTTGCTCAAATGATATCAAACAGATGTAAATATTTGTAAGAAATTAATGATAACTGATTCTCTGTTGGGTTTCAAACCTGAGATTCCTCCATGTTCTCGCTCTGCAGCCTTCCTCCGCAGTCTTCATCCGTCGGAGTAATTTGTGTCAGGAGTGGAAATCGCCCTGAACTATCCCTACCGAAGAATCAGAGATACTCTTTTAACTCCGGGCGTCTTTCTTCATTGTGGCAAGAACAGTAACACCGTACCAAGCGGCTGACGAAACTCAAATTGAGCTGTACTAACTATACAGGTCAACTCTGACACTTTCTCTTTGCTTTCATGTTTCATGCATACTTCGAAACACCGATTGCTCCAAAGCAGCAACAAATAGCACACCGCGTAAATCGCAGTTGTATCTGAGATAATAGTACAGGGCATCATACTAAAACTAAACTAGTCTAGAGTTAGTATTGCGATCATTGAGCTCCTCTGAAAGCTTCATAACAACGGGAAATTTCTTGATCAGAGGGTAACAAGGTTTGTCTAGTTATCAGCATTGCAGCAAGTTGCACTTAACTGTATTCTTTCGGCCTGTATCATGGTTATGATAGTTCTGTTTCCTTTTCCACTGCATCACTCTATAAGGAAACCTTAATTAGAAAGACATTTAAAATTACTCGGAAAATGATGGTTAGTTTGTTTATATTTACTTGGACACAGAACATAAAGAGAGACTCCAAATGAACCGATAGATCTCTTTTAGAATTAAATTTGACACCTACATAAATACAGCTTTTCAGTACTTATTTTATTCACTGGCTATACAGCCCTTTTGGGCCCTGGCCTCTGATTTTTTGTTTCATGATCATTTTACAGACGGTAGGACTCCTTGGACGAGTGATTAGCTCGTCGCAAGGCCTCTACCTAAACACAGGACAACACAAACACAGAATAAACATATACACATACAAAACATCCATGCCTTATGTGGGATTCGAACCCAAAACCCCGGCTTTCGAGCGAGCGAAGACAGTACATGCCTTAGACCGCTCGTCTACCGTGACCGGCGGTTCAGTGGTAACATCCAATATATACTTCTGGGAGGCGCCAGCGTTCTAGCTTTTATGCTTCCAGAAACACATTTTCGTAAAATATGTGAACCTACACCTTCCCTCTAAGTTTATGGCCCCCGTTTATTATTATTTTTGTATCAGTGATGCCAATGTGAAAATAATGCACCCTTATCTTCTTTAGCATATAATCATAACACAAAGGAACTGAAGAAATTTATAATTCCATATATTCATGGCCTACTTTTTAAAATAATTTAATCAAAGTCTCAACAGAATATCTCTTTAGTGATCTGAAGAGCGCTTCAGTTCACTTGTGGAGAGTTGCATTTATTTCCTTCAGGTCATAGTACTATTTCTCTCCCACACATGCTTTGCTTTTCCAAATTACCTGTTTTGAAGAAGAAATCCATTACTTTCTTTTCATCGTATGACACCCAGTCCCAACGTTCGTCCACTATGTAAGCGCACGTATATCTGTAGGCAAATAACTCAAATAATGAAATTCCTTGTGTAATACTCGTCAATCTTGACGTCTTCCCTTTCAGCTTAAAATGTGGTTAATACATTGCTTATAGGAATTGCCATAATCCATATCTTCTGTGAGAAGATGAACTTTCCAAAGTAAATCCGTACAAAATAGGTTTATAAACTGTATATAGGCTTATTTACATAATTTACATTTTTGTTTTGTAGAAAGTAGATGAAAGAATGGGTTTGTATGAGAAAATTAATGCAACACATTTCCTAAATTTGCACTCCTTGTTTTTTGGAATATTCGTGTACATTTGATATCTCGGCCATCCATTGGTGTAAAATTAAACAAGTTCTGGGATTGGTATAGATAAGGCCAGTTACTTTCATTCCCCCTTAAAAGAGTCGCAAATAATAAAATGTAATATGAACCTGGACATTTTTCCAGTTTATGTATCATTCATGATACCATTTACTATTGTGACTTCAACTGGCTTTTTGTTTTTGCAATCTTGCTTCTCGTTATACAAACAACTTATCTCATTTTATTGCTTCAGCTGCTGCCTCTTTTCAATGGGTTTCCATCACGAAACTGATTTTAATTTATTATTTCAACAAGTGTTTTTCATTCCTTTATCACGAGTCCTTACTACAAAATATATCTCATATTATTACTCTTTTTTCTCTTTAATGTGGCTTTTCACCACAGTATTAGTCTGGTTTCATTCCTGAGCGGTTGTGTTCCTTTCTCTTTAATGTCGTTTTTCATAAAACTTTCCGAATAATTCTGTTTATGTATATAACGATATTATGTTGTTTGTTTAATAGGAGTTTTTACTAAGAATTTACTCTGACTTTATTTTTTCATTGTAAATTTTTAATATAGAACTTGTCTCGTTTTATTACTCCATTAATTTTCGTAACGCGGCTTTTCACCACGAAATTAGTCTCCATTCTCACAAAACTTATCCAGTTTCGTTATTTCTGCTGCTGTATCTCTTTCTTACTGCAAATTCTCATCAAATGACTTCCCTGATTTTATTACACAGGCGACTATTTCTTTCGTTTCTTTGATATGAATTTTCACTATTTATATTCCTAAATTTATTGGGTTAATGACTGCTCTTTGTTTTAGAATTATGATCTTCTGGATTATGACGCCGTGTAGTTGGTATGTTGTTAGTGTCTACGAAATTACACGATTCCGTAATCCAAAACACTGCTTCTTAATATCCACAGCCATGAACACATCAAATGACCTCACTTTTGCTCCTTTAGGTTTATGCATTTGTCGCACGAAGCGTGTGCACCAGCATTTACATATTTTCTCAAATTATTGATAGACCTAAGATGGAGGACGAAAGAGAGGAGAAGATGTAGAACGAAGTGTTCATAACATTAAAACATTTAGAGCATGGTGGATATACTGTCTTCTTTGATGCGACGCCGTGTGGTTCGAAGGAACGTAGTGACTCAATTTTCAGGGTAGAATAGTAAGCCGAGCAAGCTGAAACTGGAGTCAGTAATTTACGCCGAAATGTCTGGAAATTTCTGTCAGAATGAAATGCGTCATATTGCAGAAGATTTAACTCCTCAGGAGAATCCCAAAGCTCACATTTATAACAGCTGAGGAAAGACCTCTGTATCATTTGCTTTGCGTAAGTTGTTATGCATTATGTTCAAGAACAAGATGAGGAAGGATCTATCATGTTCCAGTGATATGGGAAGAGTTGCATTGCTTTATTTAGGCTTATGTTTCTAGGGAAATAAGTATCAAACATGTTGGTTATGGGATGAAACGGGGGGGGGGGAGAAACTTCTGCTATTTGTGGAAATTATGCGAATGCTGTTGACATTCATGTTTATGAAACGAACCGATGAACAGGAATCCCTCACAACGGGACTGAGGATTGCAGGCCATCAATGACTTTATAAGCGTAGTTCCCTCTTCGTGACGGATCCGTTCTGGAGATCATCGACAGTACGGCCATGAACTCTGACACACATACATACATATGTATATTATTTAAGAAAGCATTTGCCCGCGCCATACCTCAAGCGGTTAGTCGCTGGCTTCCCACCGCAGCGGCCCGGGTTCTATCCCGGGTCTGGTCAAGTGGGATTTGTGGTGGACAAAGTGGCGATGGGGTAGGTTTTCTCCAAGTACTTCGGTTTCCCCTGCCAATCTTCATTCCACCAAATTCTCCATCATAATCACCTGGGGCAGGCTACAATAGGCCAATCAGTGGCCGACGTGCCGGGTGTAACCAACTGCACTCCATCCCCGACTATGCAAATTAAAAAAAATTAAGAAAGCATTTATTATTGTTTAATATCATAAAACCTCACACGCTTTCACTTGCCTTACTATGTAGCATGATATATCATTATTTTGGGAAGCATGGTTACACGAAAAATCCTAAATAAATAATGCTAAATTTGGCGAAATGTTGCTGATAAAACAATGAGGCACTGAGTAGGTGAACCTTTACTTGGGCTTAGGTTAGATGCTGAAAATCGAAGCTAAGATAGCGAAGGTGCATAATTGGAAACGTTTCATTGTATGTATAAGCTTGATAATATGTTGTTGGATGCTCAACTGCAAATAGCGAATTAGCAGTTTCGGAGAAGTGGCTGTACTACAAAGCGTGCCGTTAGGCGTGATGGATAATAGCCTAATGATAATTATAGTAGCAATAGATCTTGCCATAGTTCAGGCCGTTAGACTCTGGCTTCTCCCCGCAGAACCTCGGGTTTTATCACGGTGACCTACGTAAGATTCATGGTGGTGGAGTAGATTTTTTTCTAAATTTCTTCTCTTTTTCCTGCTGATCAACATTTCACCCTGGTTTCGTAGTCATCCCTTGAGGTGTGCTTTGGCCCTGACCAGGCAGCACAGTTATGACATTCGCAGTTTTTACGAGAGGAGATATCTTCTCTGTGACCTGGCAGTTGCAGTGGTGATAGAGATGTTACTAATGATAACAATACTCTCAGGTACTTATGTTTTCTCAAAAGGTTGCCATTCTGATGTCACTAGAAGTAGAACTGAATAATAGAACCGCTGGAATTATGATGTATTCCTTATATTTTTAAGTCAAGAATATGGAAATGTTGTTTAAAACGCAAGTGCATTAAGAACTTCTGTGTAGACTATTTTACACGTTTTACTTTCAGACGAAGTTCATTATCTTAATAATTGTGCAGTTTTTGGAATTTGACTTCTCACAGTAACGAACATGAAGAGAACATCTTCTGGCTTTCGACACCGTGTAGTCTAATAGAATTTTGTGTTTCCGCCGAATATCTTAAGGGCGGAAGAGTAAGACGAACAAACTACCAGTAAGTCTGCATGCTGCCTATGTGTTGTTGGTTGCTTACTTGGCTTCCCTGAGGACGTAAGCGATAGGCTCCTCGAAAATTTCGTTGATCTTCTACCGGACTATAAAGCTACTCTCCTAAGAATATAGCAAACTTTATGCAATTTCATCGGGTTGTAGCGTAATTTTTAAACTTTACGGGAGTTCCTTTGGGGGCAAGTGGTAGTGTAATTGGTTGAGGCACTATGCTACAAGCCGGAAGGTCGCGGGATCGAATCTCGATGAGGTGGATTTTTTCAATTTACCTAATCCTTCCAGCCGCACTATGGCCCTGGGGTCGACTCAGCCTTTAACAGAAATGAGTACCAGGAATATTCTTGGAATCATCCTGAGGGGTAAAGCGCGGCCGGCGCGTAAGGCTGACAACCTTGCCGCCATCTTTGAGGTGACTGACTAGAAAATGTGGGAACCTCAACATCTCACAAATCTATGGGCCTCCACGGCCTGTTACAAGGATATCTTTACTTTTTACTTTTATATTTTCTGGAATACACAACTAATAACCAGTTATGTACTATTAAGTAATTAATCTTATTTGTGTAACATTTTAAAGTAATGTTATAGGAGTTGACTATTAATTTAAATTAGAATCAGTATTTGGTTTTTAACTCAAAACGACTGAAATAGGTAGTAGGTCTAGCACGCAGTTTTATACGCAAGAAATGCATAGATAATTTTGGTTAGGAACTCTTATAGGTGGAGACTTCTTCGAAGTATTAAGGGATATTAATGTTAAATAGACCATTTAGATGAGGCAAAAAATATTGAATGGATTCATCTGGCTGTTATAGGACACAGAGGTCGTCTTTTATGATGGTGGTTATGGGCTTACGGGTTCCATATCGACGGATTTCTCGATGAATTTAATATCATCTTTTGAAACTGCCCAATACATGTTGTCTCTTTGTCACCATTAGAATGAATTGATAAATCCTAGTAGTAAGGCAACAGAACAGCACAATAGACCACTGTAGGTCGCGGTGCACGGACCGAGAAGGCCCACCCCTTATACATTCATTCATTCAAGGCAACAGAAGATGCCTGGGATGGATTGGGCAACGTTTAAAAGCCATGACTGAAAAGCTAATTAAACAGTCAAGGTGTTTCTCTTCTGACTGTGTTCAGAATTACTGGAGAACATTTGAACAGTATCGTCAGTGTGCCGAAGACTTCTGGTATCTTTCAGAGTGATGATCGCGTGCGCGTGTCACGGAGGTGCCGCCTGTCAGCTATTTCTGACCAGTCGATCTCTGTTGTGAGACTCTGCAAGAGCCGGTGCAAGTTTTTACTCGCGGCTCCATCTCTCTCTCTCTCTCTCTCTCTCTCTCTACTTGCTCCCGGAAACGAGACTCCGGGGGATTCGTCCGGAAATTAGGTGGCGTTATCTGTAGACGTACGCGCGGATGAACGAACGAAGAAGCAACGACAATCTCCCATGAAGTATTGTCTCCCAGGCCCTGACGACAATCTCGACAACCACCGAAATTAATGATCACATAAAACACCCTCTTCTTCTTTTTATATGGGCGTGATAAATGAGAGATCGTTGGTTACCGATTGGCTGATGGTACGAGTATTGCCATAAAGGCCACCAGGTCCTTTCGAATTAAGATGCATCCTCTTCACGCAGCAAAACTTTTCGAAATGCAGCGCCGATATGAAGGGTTCTGCTGTCGAGTGCAATAATTTCGTACAGATAGATTATCCCAATATCTCACAATATTTATGTATGATTGAGAGGCCTTGATATCGATAAAAATATATCCCGGGGGAAGAAGCAGCCCAAATGCAATTCTCTACGATCATTATTGGTTACTAAAGCGTTCGCTTTGTGTTTGGGAAGTCATGGGTTCAAATATGCCAGAGACTGGGTTTTCTTGGATTTCCTTAGACACTCAAGGGAGACTCCTGGATGGAACCTTGTATTATGCCATTAGCTGCTGCTGGCTGTCTTGTGACGTTGGTTTAGTTACGTTTAGATTTGTTCTTGAAAGTGTTCCATTATGTTCTGCGTGGTTCTATGTTCGGTACATACTTAGTGCTGCACATGAGGCGTATCCTAATGCTACTGTATTTGTTAGGACGCAGCTCTATGTGTAGTGACTGCCGAGGGGCGTGTACGAGTATAAACCTCGGTTGTTATTGCTCGTGTGCGAGGCCTTTTAATGAGTAGTGGCATGTCTTCTCTTAATGTTCGAAAGATTTCCGATTAATGTGCTGTATATTCATGTTATAGGGTGTCCGGATGAAAGGTGTCCAAAATAAAAAAATTATATATCGGAAACTAATTGCCATACACGTATCCGGTTTATGTCATCAGGAACGAAAACTCTGAAAGTTTTTTTCATACCCGGCTTATGCGCATGCGCCGCCACATTTTTGGCACCATGTTAGAAATCACCTGGACAGAGAGATGGCTAGGATATGAATTGGCAGAAGTGGATCAATCACTTGGCCTTCTAGATCGCCAGATTTAATCCCAATGGATTTTTCTTGTGGGGTTGTGTGAAAAACATTGTCTACCAGATTAAGATCAACGACCTTCAAAACCTGAAAGTTCACATAAAGGACGATGTGGCTACGGTAACACCAAACATGCTTCAAGTATGGATATTTGTCGTGCCATCAAGGAGCCCACATTTAAATTTATTGAGAAAGTTATATACAGAAAAAAAAGCTGTGATAGTTTCCCTTTGTAGTGGTAACCCATTAATGTGTATAATACATTCGTTCTGAGATATAATAATTTTATTTTGCATATCTTTTATTCGGACATTCTGTATATGTGAGCTAACCTCGACTGCAAAGAACTAGCCTGATTGAAGTTTGATGTTTCTAATGGACCCAATTTAATAGGTGTCTCAAAATCATTCACATGAACACCTGAACAGGTGAGTTTCCGAAACCTTGTTTTCTTTAGAATACCAGACGATGGGCAAAGTCCAAGAATACTCTATTCTTGATTTGTATTGTTGTATGATCGTATGAACTGAGATACTTCTCCCGATTAAGAGCCTATGTCATGTCTCCGCCATAACATAATATGACCCAAAACTATCGATAAATGTCTATGACCAGAGAGGAATTCAAAATTTTGAGTAGTCAGGCGACCCTTAGATATACAGACAAATGAGTGGACACCAATGTAAACATTTTTCTTTAATTTGTTTCATTCTGGTCCGTCACACTAACAATTACAAAGACAAAAATAATACCGTCTAATATGACTATTTAAGTTTTATCATTTGAAGACTCATCACCCTTACATGTTTCGATCCCTATGGATCATCCTCAGAGGGCATCAATACTTTTTCGGAAATTACTAGTAAAATAGATTACAATAGGTCACGAATAAACATGGAAATACTAAGAATATCCTTTCGCAAGATAGACAGGCGGCACAGGATCAGCCACCTCCAAGAATAACAATAGGAGAATTGACACGAACTTGTATGGTTTATAAATTTTAAGCTTGAACTAGAAAGTTTTTAAAAAAGTTTTTAAAAAACTTTAAAAAATGGTAACACCAGGAAGGCTGCTGTGAATATGAAAGGTTGAACATTGTGTACATTGTGCATCTCAGACATTTTATGTGTATGTATATAGTTAACATCTATTGTAATAGTAGTTTCCGAAAAAGTATTGATGCCCTCTGAGGATGATCCGTAGGGATCGAAACATGTAAGGGTGATGAGTCTTCAAATGATAAAACTTAATAGTCACATTAGACGGTATTATTTTTGTCTTTGTAAACATTTTTCATTTGTCATAGAGATTGCCCACAGCATATATATATAATACCAATAAAATGGCTTCCAACTTTTTCATTTCTATTTAGAAAAATGGAGACGACTGAAATGCATTTCCTCTAACGATCGCAGAAAAAATGACTGAGTCATGAACATAATGAAGATATCAAAGTAGGAATGGAAAGTACAGATATCGACATATTAATTCAATTCAATTCAATTCACTTCTTATATTTTTAAGTCCAAACCTAATAACCCAAAGGCCAATAACGACATGTGCATGAATAAAGGACAAGAAGCAAAACGCACTCAAACAAGGCACTTTATACAGTTTAAGTAATAATATTGTCATTAACAGAAAGAAAGTTGTCATTAGGAAATGAGAAACCTGCACAGAATAAAATTACTGTTATAATCACTGGAAGAACCATGGCTAGAATAAAATATGCCATGAAGGAAGAATTCAAGTTTTAAGCATATCGATGTAAAATAATATTAATTCGAACCAATTATTTGTTTGTTAATAAATATGGCAATAATATAAAATTAAATGACTCTAGCATGTATGCAAAGCTCTTGAACCGTATTCTGAAGCAGATTTCCCCAAGAAGATAAACTGAAGAGCAGAAGACGCCAAGACCACCAAGACCGCCTGGCTAGCGGCACTGGTACACCGTCTTCTTATTGGAGCAAGAATGGTGGACAGATATCAAAAGCGTTTGCTGTGTGATCGCTACATTTACAAAGATTGTCCAGTCGTGTGTTGGCTGGACAACCTTTTGAAGCTTAGTTACAAACGATGGACAGCCTTGTTTTATGTCCATTCCATCGACGACTAGCGGGCCTCGGAACAGAAATCGCTAATTCCTCAGCGGAAGTTTTCGGGGTACATGTGACGTGACGTAGCCTGTCAGTCGCGAGATACAAGAAAACAGGTCTGTCGGGACCGTTGCACCATAGAATAGAACTCTTCTCTTATCGGAATGAGAACGAAAGTTTATACTTACGCCCCCCTCCCCACCCTCCCGGTTCTGGGAGCTCGTCAGTTGATTGACGTTTCTTGAGAGTTGACGAATTCCAAAAGTCAAAATTGTCTCCTCATTATAACCCACTGGCAAGTCATGCCAGTCTTCTTTAGAGCTGAGAAACAGATTACTATTTCTTAAGGTGGAGGGATGTCAGGTGTCATGAGTAACTCCATGGAACAAGATCCATATTGATAAGCTAGTAGTCGCTCAGTTAGTCAAGAAATTTCCCAGATTTTATAAGCCCGAAAATTTATTACCGTGTTCGTAAAAGCCCCTCTATAATCCCTATTCTGGGCCATATGAATCCAGGCAAATTTTCCTCACCATATTTATTCAAGATCGATTTTAGTATTATCCTCTCATTAATGGGTATGTGTCGCCGATCAAAACTGTATTCACCATGCGTCCTTGACGCTCTTTGATTCTCATCCTTCTTGATTTAATCACCCTAATATTCGATGAAGAGTACACATTACGAAACTCCGTATTTTGCAGTTTTCTTTGTCACCTCTCACTCCCTTCCTTAGGTACAAATATTTAGGATTATTTTCTACAGAGGTTGATTACTACATAATTTCACAGCCATTAACTTACAGTTTGAACCGCTGCTACTCCCGTCTTCACCCTGCCACTTACAACTATTGTGAAGTCGGGAGCGGTTCTTCGTCACAGGCTCTCGCATCGTGTTCACAATACTCCCTAAGGTCGTCGCAGGGAATCCAAGCTCGCAGCGGAGGGCCCATCAGAAGTTATAATGATCACCCATATAACAATAACAAGATTTAATGAGAACAAAACACAATACAACGCACTACAAGAATATAC
>NW_019734334.1:428873-439104 GCF_002891405.2 Cryptotermes secundus
AAATGGCCGACAACCATATGTCGTTTCGCCAGCGTCCTGTCATCGAATTGCTTGTGAAAGAGGAAATCCCTGCTGCAGAAATTCACCAGAGACTTCACAGTGCTTATGGAAGTGTGTGAGCATGGGTGCTAGCAGTGTTCGAAGATGGGTGAAACATTTTAAAGATGGGAACACCAGCATCGAAAATGAGCCTCAGAGCGGTCGTTCTCGAACAGCCTCAACTGAACGCAACAAGGAAAGAGCTGATGAGATCATTCAAGATGATAGGCGTGTGACTATGGACACAATAGCCCGAAAACTTGGAATAGGGCACAGTGCAGTACAGGAGATAATTGAAAGCTTGGGCTATAGGAAAGTATGTGCTCGCTGGGTCCCACGGTTATTGACCGAAGACCACAAAAGTCAGCAAAAAGCCATCACCTCAGAACTGCTGCAGAGATATCGACACGAAGGCGATTTTTTGCTCTGTATTGGGACAGGTGACGAAAGCTGGTTTCACCATTTCGAGCCTGAAACGAAACGACAGAGTATGGAATGGCACCATTTGCATTCTCCATCAAAAAAGAAGGCAAAGACAGTGTCATCAGCTGCGAAGGTGATGGGCACAGTCTTCTGGGATGCAGAAGGGTTTATTCTGGTCGAATTCCTGGAACCTGGGCAAAACATCAATGCTGCTCGCTATGTCCAGACGCTGCAAAAGCTTTGTCGTGCATTGCGCGATAAACGTCCGGGACGAAACATCATCATCCTGCATGACAACGCTCGCCCCCACGCCGCTCGCCTCACATTGGAAGTTCTTCCATACCCCTCCTATAGCCCTGATCTCGCACCCTCCGACTACCATCTTTTCGGATTTGTGAAGGATCTGCTACGTGAACAACGTTTTGAGACAAGGGAGGCAATTCAGAAAGCAGTGCATCAGTGTCTTCGGATGGCTGGAACGGAATTTTACAGAAGGGGAATTTTCAAACTCCCAGAACGCTGGGAGAAATGTATACAAAGAAGTGGCGATTATGTGGGAAAATAAAGAAAGGTCTGTAGATTGTGGTGATGTATTTGGTTTATCAATAATAAAGCATGTTACGTTACAAAAAATTGTTGCTCATGACTTTCAGTACGACCCTCGTAGATTTAAAAAAACCTTGCCGAACTGAAATGTAGAAATTCCTCCCGCTGGTCCGCCAACGTCCTAGGCCGAGTGGATCCACTGTCAGACTACTCCGACTACTCCACTGCTCACAAAACATACGTCCTTCCGAGACACACACGGGTAGGAAAGGAGGGGAAAACCACGTGGTATAAGGGTAGAGGAGGAGGGGGTAAGCTCTAGGACAACGATGAGGGGTAGCGTGGAAGGTATGGCTGGAAGCTATGACGTCACGGAAAGGAGCCGTTGCTTCAGCAGGACCCAAGTTCTTGTCAGTCTCATCTCATATAAGTCTGTATGTGCCTGGTAAGCCGGTCACAGTGGCCGCGTGGTCTTAGGCGTGAACAGTCCTCGCCCGCTCAAACACTAGGATCGTGAGTTCGAATCCCACTTGAGGCATGGATGTTTGTGTTGCAGTGTGTGTACAGGTAGCGGCTTTGAGATGGGCTGATCCCATCCAAGGAGTCATACCGACTATGGGTGTGGCAAAACGGTGACCTGTTGCCTTACCAGTTCCTCTTGGACAAGAACAGAGCCATGTGCGGGGGCGTTGTCGTGTAGCAACAGCCAATTCTTCCTACGCCAAATGTTTCGCTAGGGGATTTGCCTAGTTTCTGGCACAACTTGATGTTTGTCCGTTCTTCAAACTGCAACATTTTCGATTTCCGCCACTCGCATTTAACTGCAGTACACAACAGAGGCCGTAGTTGTGCTTACACTGTTTGCACACAACTGCCTCTTGCTGTGACGAGAGATGAACTAACAGGGCATCATATCGTGCCTCAGCCTATCCGCTGTAGTGCACTGCAACGACGCTTTGCGGCCAGTCCACGAAATTATTGACTGTGGTAGTATATGTCTAATTGTTCCGTTTCCTGTTTCCTGCCGCATTTATTGTAGGTTTCACGAATTACTTTTATGAAATTTGCTCCGCATTTTACTAATATGAGTGGCAGCCTCGGCTGTTGAGGCAACGTACAAATATTGCTGCTACATTTTTGGATGTAATTCGAATCCTTGTTCTCACTATCATTTTTAGTTTCTTCGTTTAATTCTAATTTATCAATCTGATTGTTATTCCTTCCTTAAGCTTTTAGCTGTTAACAGTTACGATACTGACAAAGAAAGCGTCCTTGTACCGAAAGGATAATGAGTTTATGTGTCTAATGAAGCATTTGAAGGAAATAGGGCGACATGTACATTGTATTCTTCTTAGAGCTTGTTCAGGGGAAGACAAAATTATATACGTATTGCCTAGGATTCGACTGATGACACGGAAGTAACGAACGTAGTACTGGAGTGTTCAGAACTCCTGCTTCGTATTCAGCGGTTTTGGGTATACGTGTAAATCTTCGTAGAGATACAGTCTTTCCCCAAACTGATGTTTTTCATATTTTTTTTACATCTTCAAAGTGCAAGACGCTCTTTTAAAATGGGCCACGGGATCACCCTTCTACTTTATATTTTAATATAATGATGACACACGTAGCTTGATTGGTTGAGGCACTATGCTACAAGTCGGAAGGTCGCGGGTTCTTTACAATTGACCTAATCCAGCAGCACTATGGCCCTGCGGTCTACTCAGCCTCTAACAGAAATGAGTACCAGGAATCTTCGTGGGGGGTAAAGGACGGCCGGCGCATAAGGCTGACAAATTTACCGCCATATGTGAGCCGATTATCTAGAGAAAATGTATGAGCCTCGACGTCTCATAACCCTATGGGCTTCCACGGCCTGTTACAGGGATTGCTTTACCTTTTTACCTGGCACACTATATATTTTTACAATGATTGAATTTGTATGATAACATGCTGTAAAATTCGTCATCTAGTAGTAGTAGTAGCAGGATTAGTCTTGTATTCAGACGCAAAATATATCGTTTTATTATCAATGCGTTCTGCTTGAGGTGTTAATGCAACATACGTATTACTGAATAATTTATCTGTGCAATATTTGTGTATATTACAGCACTCCCCAGTATATATTTATTAAGCCGTTTTGGTCGTTTTTGTCAGCTAATGAAATCCTGAGGACACTGCTCAACATTTTCAGTCAGAATGGTATCAAGAAGACAGATGACGCGAAACCAAGCTTTCAGGTCGTGACGTAATTTCCCAGTATATTACAACTAATGGCCAGCTCTACACGGTATCTCCGCTGATACCGAGGAAGACTCTGTTGGGAGAATTATGGTAGCAGAAGATGGAGATAGGTAAGGCGAGAAGGCAAGCAGGGTATACTGAAGAAGAGGTTCTGACACCGTGCAAACGGTAGAATGGGTAACAGAGATGGAATGCTCCGGGCCATTTTATTCATGAGCCATGAATCATTCCCATAACAGCTTCCATCGAAGGGAAGGAACAAGCAAGGACAAATCGGCAATGCAGTTCTCTGCCGCACCTCGAGTTTCCAAGAAAAACTTCGAAGGCATCCGTGTCGTTATAGCGTTTAGCCCAGTCATAAATTATATCAAGTTCATTCTTGATACGGATAACGTCCGTAAACTCACTTTCTTTTTGTTAAATTCCTGAGATTTTATGCTACAAATATTGTTCTTTTTTCAGTACACAGTAATTATGTTTTCATGTTTGAGTCTTACAGATCTGTGAGTATCCTCATTTCACGGTCACCCCAAAAATCTTGTAGTTTAATAAATAAGCAGAGGGACAAATTTACTTTACATTTAGTCAGATTCATAATACATTTTGCTGTCGACAGTCTTTCATTAGTTTTTAATTATACACCACGCAGCAAAGCATATAACATATACTAGAGAACACAACAAAGTTAACAATCGACATCCTAGTAACAAGAAAAAAGATAAATTTGTGCTCAAGAAACATTTAACACAAATGAATCTACCCAATAATAGAAGAATCAGACGGAAAGATACATTGTTTACTACAGCAAAAGACATTAAGGTAAATATAGCATACAACAATTTCAAATTAATTTTAAAAAGTAGTAAAATTAATTTTTAATTTTTAACTTTAAGTTCATATATATGTTTTATATAAATCAGCATCTAGCAGTTAAAATAGAAAGAAGTACATAGAAAGTAGCCATTTAAGCCTATGTATGTAAATATGAATACACGTTTTACAGTTCAATAATGAAAATATGTAAATCGTAACATCTGAGGATGACCATATAAGGGCCGAAACATGTAGTGGAACATAAGTTAGTAAACTGTAGTTGCTTTGACGGTGGAATTTGTATTATTAATTCTTTCATTAATTTCAGAGATGAATTATGCAGATTGGCGAATAAATACGTACAGACACAACCTCTCCCTTATGCGCTCATTTTATGCCCTTCCTCTAAAGAACGGATATAAGTCATGTATTTTTAATGACAAGTTATTTTTCGGATGCCTTTATTCCGCTGTATTAATTTCTATTCATATTTCCTTAAAATGAAATATTACCTTGCCAATACACAACAGTTTGTTTTGCTATAATATAGCTACCACATGGCAGGCGTAAATCATAATGCAGCAGACCCACATAAAGTGCCCCATTTGCATGCCATTACTCTCAACACACTATCCCAACTGGTAACAAGAGTTTAAGTAAGATGAGTGTTCTGTAGTTTCACGTTGGAGCAAAGAGGGAGGTCGTTACAAATGAAGTAGAAGTTACAAGAACTCGTTTAATATTGCTATCAGCTTCTGCCCACAATTTAAAAGAAAAAGTGAAATTAGAGCACCTTCATTTACGTCGGAAATGTGAAATTACTGCGGTTATTAGCTAGATATTTGAATTCTTACCAGAAGGTCTGGCATCGTTATGATTCTATTGTATGGAGAGACAAGCGCGCACATGGTAGGACAAAAGGCATCTTGATCAAGAATTCGGCCTCTTCGATTGTTTCGGCTCGAACATAACGGAACTTATCATTGCATAGGCTCATCCACATGGGTCCATAGAAGTTAATGACCGTATGGTTTTTGTACAAATGTGAAATACATTGGTTCTTTAGGGAACGATGTTCACAAGAGGAAACAGAAGAAGGTGATGATTTGTTGTTATATCTTGTTTCAGGATGACAGTAACACAGAAAAGAACATAAAGCATATAAACATAAGAGTAGGAAAGTGTATTCCAGTTTGCATTATACACTTTCCTGATGGATTTTCCTACATTTTATGAAATTAATCCTTTGATATTTAATTATTGCAGGCTGTGATCTACTGTTGAAAAAGTTTAACACGTCATAGATACTGCAACACACAACGTCAGAAATTATTTTCTTACTGTACATTATTTTTAGATCTTAATATGTAAATTACATTTTCAGTGAAGATTTCCCTTTTAAAGTTCAACAAGTGTTAAACCAGTATATAATAAAGAAAATTAGCGTGAANGTTAACCGACGTTCCTCCGAAACGTCGGTTAACAAACTTTCTACACGGCGCCACATCCCAGAAGACAGAATTATTTAAAGAAATATTTCCGTGGAATTATTTTGTCGAATATTCTCCAGAATTGGAAATAAATTGACCTTCAATTGTGACGAATGCCGGGATGTCTTCCAACCATTCGCTACCTCTTCACATCCTAATATGCTCGGCAATCCCACAGGTAGCGCGACTTACGTAAATGAGATTCGTTTCTGCCTGTAAAGTTCATCGAAACACCTGGAACATAAAAGTGGTCATTGTGTGGTGTCGTATTTAGTTAGCAGTGGATGTGAACGCGTTTAAGCTCCTCGTAGTGAGAAGCCCTTAAGCTGTGCAATAAATGTGTGTTGTTTAATGCTGCCTGTCCCAAAGTTACACATATATTTCTAATTTTATATCCTTGCTAATTCCTTTCCCTTGTTGTGCTGTATTGCTTGGTCATCTCTGAACAAAAGAACTGAAGTTACACGACTTTCAAAATGTACAAACCTGACTGGTTGGTACAACGTTATCTTCCATCCCTCCCAGGTCGAATTCTGAACACAGTCGATTAGAATACCGATTAGGATCGACTTTGCTTTATCCGTGTAATAAAATAAAATGTCTTATAACCGCTTTACCACAGCTCCCGATTAGCTCTTGGTTGTCTTAATTCGAGTTCACACAGACTCATCAATTGATATGGCCTTGTAAATTCACGGAAAAAAAAATTGCTCAATTACTTTCATGTACTCCTACAACAACAAATTTCTACATGTCTTCTAGACTGTCGCTGATAATGGGTCTTCATCTATTGAAAGAAATTTTTACCGTCCTCCCTTGAGCCTTCTAGCCCACAAGTTGGTTGCCACTTTTTTTACCGTCCGTCTTGTTCGCCTTACGTTCGGCGTCACTTTGACTGCCCTACCTGGTGCTGCCGCTGCTGAAGTTGTTAGGTCGTGGCTGGTTCCGGCTTGACCAGGCTCCACCGCTTCTTCCGGCTCCACCGCTTCCTCTTTCCATTGCTTAATAAGGGGGTTGTAATTTCAGAATGGGACCTGATGTAATGGGCGCCAGCAAACAGCTAGGTGCGGTTTGCGATTTATTATAAAAGAGGGAAGGCGTAAGTGGGTGGAAGCTGGCGATGGGTTTGACTAGCTCCTGGCGATGAGTCTCTCCTCAGGTCGGCTACGGGTCAGGCTCGGACAAGTGAGGGTGCAGCACTTCTAACCAACACAATGCACTGTACCACTAGAACACTTTATTGTTTTTCTTACAGTCACTCGGTGGTATAAATCCACACAATCAGATTTAGTTTGGGTTTCAAGCAGCCGGCGTTGCACTTGCTCAAATTACCCGATAAGGTCGACTTACAACCGTCCGCTTATGGATTAAGCTAGATCTCTTTTAAGTTATGGCCAAATTTTGCACTTCTAAGAATTATTTTACTTAACAAGCAAGTATAACCGCGGGGTTTGCCTCCGCCAATTTCGAAAGTTTGTAGCAGACTCCAAACCTTAAACTGGACTCTCTGCCGAGCCAGAGGTCCTAACTGAATTGTATCCGCCTATTCTCCTCTCCTNTCAGTGGGGTTCCTTGAAGTATTATTTCTGCCCTTCTGGAAAACAACACCAGATGCTTGGACGCAAGGACTAGCAGATGTACTTGTACTTGTACTTGTCCGCGCAAGTTCGGTCTATCTGCTCATCACTTACTACTTGTTCTGGCTGTGTGTTTTGTTTCTTCGTAATTCTTATTGTCTACTGAAAGAGGGGGGGGGAAGGATTTCAATGTTGCGGTTACAAAATAGTAACTTAATTTTCTATTACAGACTACTCTAGGAGCGGAATCATAGTATATAGGAACTACAGCAAAACACGAGTTTCCGATAATTATGTCTGGGCCAGTTCAAAGGGAAGGGACGGGGACTTAACTCCTTGCATAAAAGTTCAAGCGACCGTGTGTGTACTGCTCGAGATTATTTGCCGACTGTTTGGCACGTCCATCGTCCTCCACTGGAACTAGCTCTAACAGTCCACTAGAGACAAAGAGAGGAAACAATTCCGCACGTAGAGTGTTCATGGATCCGTCCCAGTACTCCTGTTGTTGCTGTTCATGTTGACGTAGGTCTCTTTGGTAAAACACGCGGTGTAACAACGCCGTTTGTGTTCTCAACCAGAGGAGAGCAGTGATAACGTTAGTTACAGGAGTATATGCGTCTGTGTCTTCGGATAAAATCCACAGACCTGTCGTTGTTGATGTTGCTGGTGTTATTAGTAGTATTATTGTTCTTGTTATTATTCTAAATGTGAGTAATATTTCCAGACCTAATCCTTTGGGAAGATGTGTCTCGGGTACAACAACATCTACCGATTTCTAAAAGTTTTTAACAAACATTATTTTGTTGAAGAAAAACTTTCTCTTCTCTTAATTTTATTTAATTCGTATTATCTGTTGAGGTGCTAACATTTTATTTCATTCGTTTTAATTTATAGTATATAGTATATAATTCATACTCTAGTTTCTAGTCTAATTTTTGGTTATAAGATCTAAAAGTTTGTGATGATGGTAAATTGTTACAATTAATATGTTGCTGGACATTATCCATCATCTTGTCTGTTCTCAAAAAAATTCTAATTTTTGGTGTTCAATTCAATTTCTGTATTTAAGTGTTTGCCAATAGTGAGTGGCGTGTAGCAGATGAGCACTGAAAGTGTACATAACAAAAGCTAGACTAAGGTTAAAACCAGAACTTCACTAAAATCTACTAATAGACAATAAAATAATAGAGGTGTGTAATCCGATGATGACGTAAAGCAGTAGGATTAAGCAAAGGAAAATGTATCCACGAAGGAAATATTGTGTTTATCGAAATCATCCCGAGATTTGCAGATGTTGATTGCAGCTGTGACGAACCTTGTTGAAGAGCTAAGTCTTGAGACATTACTGACGTTAAAGGTAGAAAAACTCTAATATGCTTAGTGGGTATACAGAGATCAAGAATATTCATAATAGAACAATTTATTTATTTATTTATTTTTATGTTTTCCAGGTTATTATAATCTGGCAAAGTAGGGTTATTCCAGTCGGCATGAGTACCCAAACTTTGAACGAAGTAAGTTAATGAACACAACTTTTAAACTATCCGAAAAAGAGAAATTAAATGTGATTAAATGAAATAGTCCTAACAGTGTTAGTGCCTGGGTATGTAAGTAGTCAACTGACGATGAAAATGCAGTTTTTCTGTCTAGCATAAGCCCAAGATCTTTTACACAATCAGTTCGTACGTTCAACAGATCGCCCACAACGATATTAAAATGGACGCTGTTAGTTTTTCAAGTAAAAGAAATATTTCTTTTGAATATGTAAATTTTCATAGAATTTTCATTGTACCACTTCTGTACAGAGTCTATATCGGACTGTAGTAATTTACAATCTCCAGTAGATCTTATGACATGAAATATATTTAATTCATCAGTAAAATGCAAAAATTCGCAAAAATATATTTTGGCACACAAATTATTAATAGAAATACTGAATAATAAAATGTTCAAAGTAGAGTCTTGAGGCACTCCTGACAGCAAGTAGAAGGTGAGGAACACTTCCCTGAAGTGTGAAAAATAGAAAATCTAGATGATAAGTAGTTTTGGAACCAATTAATATAATGATTAGAGAGTCTGGAATTACCGAGTATGTATGGAGGATATTGACAAAGGCTTGGTTGATGCAAATTAAATTGTATCGGTCTGCCTTTGTGCAGTGACACATACTGTTATAGAGTCTAAGCAAGTTAGTAAATTGATTGCAGTAGACACTGATTTAATTAAGCCATGCTGAGGTGGGGTACTTTAAATCTGAAATAAAAGGAGAGATGATAATGCATCATACTCTGAAAATTTCTGGAAAATTTGTTTAATATTGTGTTTGGTCTCTTATTAGTAACAAGAACCCTGTTACCTTTCTAGAAAACAGGTACAAGAGACGCTTGCTTCCACATAGTGGGAAACTTCCCTTGTAACAAACTAATATTAAACGTGTGGCTCAAAATAGGAGCGAAAATCTCGGAGCAACCTTTAATGATAAAACTGGAGATTTCAACTGGACTAACACACTTCGAGGGGCTGAGATGTTAAACTTTCTGCTTAAGGCCAGGGTCGGAAACTGAAAGAATGTTTAAAAAATTAGAGAAGGTTAAACCAACATTGTCTGGAATAACAGAGGAGGCAGAGTTAAAAGTCGTAGTAAATGATAATCAAAGACTTCAACAACACAGGCTTTACCGGGGCTTCCCCGGCGTGTCATCATGCCTTTGGGACAGTAAGGTTTAAAATCAGGCTGCACACTATATATGCAATTATAATGCTCGTCTATTATAGGCTACTTGTTGCTGGTAGGCACCCACATTAAGAAAGAAAATTGAAAGGATAATAATTAATATAATTTTCATTATTATTATTATTATTATTATTATTATTATTATTATTGATTTTATAAATACTGTAAACTTTTTTTTGCTGATGATCTCAAATTTTTCCGCATTAATTACTCTCCACATGATTACCTCTTACTTCAATCTGATATTAATTCCGTAAGTGACTGGTGCACTTCTAATTCTATGAAACTTAATATTGCTAATATGCATGTTGTGTACTACACCAGAAAAACAAATTTTCTGACCTACGAGAATCAGATTTGTCATGCTA
>NW_019734334.1:439600-442348 GCF_002891405.2 Cryptotermes secundus
TCATTGTCGTCCAACAACACTTTCGACAGTAGTCCTCGGCGTTTGCTTCGAATTGCAGGCTTTAGCCTGTCAGTAAGCATCTCACTGTAATGAGCACTGTTTATTGTTGTGCCCCTCTCCTGATAATGCTCCAGTACTGGGCCTTGTGAGTCCCAAAAACCTGTAAACATCAGTTTTCCTGCGGATGGTTGGCTTTGAAACTTGTGGATTGTGGATGTTTCCATTCCATACTCTGCCGTTTACTCTCCGGCTCGCAATAACGAATCCATGTTTCGTCACCAGTGGTGATTCTGTCTAAGAAGACATAGCGTTACCATAGCGATCCAAATGTTGTTGGCAGATGTCCAAGCGCGTTTGTTTATGCAACACTGTGAGTTGTTTTGGGACCCATCTTGCACAGATTTTATGAAACCCAAGTCTGTTGTGGATGATTTCGTAGGCAGAACCATGACTAATTTGCAGACGATTTGCCACTTCATCAGTAGTCACTCGTATGTCTAACAGAACCATGTCACGTGCACGCTCAATGTTGTCCTCATTTGTGGCCGTGGATGGTCGTCCGGCTCCTTTCTCATGCGTAACACTTATGTGACCATTTTTGAATTTTTCAATCCATTTGTAGACACTCCGTTGCGGCAAAACACTGTTCCCGTATTGTGCTGAAAGTCTTTGATGGATTGTGGCCCCTGATACACCTTCAGACCACAAAAACCGGATCACTGAACGTTGCTCTTCTTTGATGCAAACAGAAAGCGGAGCAGCCATGATTGACGGCAAGGCAGCGACGATGGAATTGACCTAGCAACATCAAACCTGCGCTTAAATAATGACAAGGAAACCACGCATGGCCATACTGCGCAAAACGATAGTGCTGCCAACAGAAACACAAATACAACTGCATTGCAGATAATTATTGACTTCCCCTCGCATAATCTGAGTACTACTGAAATATTTAATTGTTTCCTTCTGCATTCATATTAAACCAGAGTTTGAGTTTCTTCTTGAATGATTCGATCTTGTTCCACGCATTAAATATTGTTGTATCTGGACCTTGAAGTTTTAAATTCAACTCGTTCATGTAAGAAAATATGTCACTGAGATACGCCAGCCTGGCTACCCATTTCTTATCCTGGAAATAATGGGACAGGTTACTTTTCTTATCAATTAGAACGAGCTCGACCTCCTTTCGGAGTTCATATAACCTCTTCAGAACTTTACCGCGGGACAACCAACGAACTTCCGATTGGAAAAGAAGATTTTGATATCAGAGCCAATTTCATCGCACAGTGCCTTTAACAGTCATGTATTTAAAGCCCTGTCTTTTATATATATAATTAATAACCTTAAGAGATTGAGACAGGATTTCATTAAGCCCAGGTGCCATTTTTTTGGAGGCCATGTTTTGCCTATTAATGTAGCAATGCGTTGACACTAAGTTATTGCCCGCCATATACTTAATTTTAGTGACCAAACCTGAATTTCTACATGTAAGAGGGGCAGCGCCGTCAGTGCAAACTCCAATGCAATTTTTCCATTCCACGCCTATCTCTTCGATGAAACCATTTAAAACTTTGAAAATTTCACTGCTGGTAGTGTGCGTAGGTAATTCAGAAACACTTAAAATGTCTTCCTACATGTGACTCTCATCATGGTCAATATATCGTACGTACCTAAGAATATCTGAATATCTGTAGATTCGTCCAGTTGTAATGCAAACAATTTCGATTTTTTAAATTTTCAATGACTTGCATTTCTGTATCTTCTGCCATATCAGATATCCGCCTACCACCTGTATCATTCGACAATGGGGTGTCTTTCATTTTACTTGCCGCAGACTGGCCTAATACTTCATTACAAGCAGCAATCAAAGAAGGCTTAATGAGTTCTTCCAGAATGGAATATGTTTTTCTTTTACATATAGCTATCTGTAGTGATATTAAATAGAATGCCGTCAGAAGTGAAGTGTCAGTGGTTGAAGCTTGGTAAATAATTTTCTTTTCTACTTTAAGTGCATCTCTTTTACGCATAAAGAATTCAATGGGTTTGTTGACTAGATCGGAATGTCTTGTGTTGAGATGTCGGGTAAGTCGCGATGGCTTCATAGCTTCATTTCCCAGAACAGTAGCACAAATGACACATTGTGGTCGTGGCAATTGGTCAGTGTTAGGACATTGTATGAAACCAAATTTTAAGTAGCTGTCCATGTACTTACGAATGGATACAGACCTTTTCTCTGTGTGCTGCTGGTTTTCCCTTCATTTTGTACATCCCGGATATCGCTATGTAGGCTTGAGGTGGATGAATCACTACTTGTTCCGTCACAAACACCTTCAATACGAGATTTCCTAACACCAAAATTAAACGAAGTCCCCTGTCTCTTATTCATATTAAAATTTAAATCACTCAGGTTTCGAAACAAGCACTTACACACTGCAATGCGAACTTGCGAAGAAATAGTATTCAGTATCACTAGATTTGAGAACCGGATACAGACTGCCTTGATCTTCAATTTCAGTGGAAACATTTTCTTTATACTTCCTTGCTGATTGGTCACTAACATTTGCAATACAGATGTTATTTCGCTCAGTTCTGAGAATAGAGGATATGCCGCCCATTGCTGTAATCGGCTTGCAGGCAATTTTTATGACTGATCATAAACATCCGTATTGCCTTTCCCGTATATTGAAAGATTTGGATGTCTGAAAATTCCCATCATTCATGAATACTTCCATGTTTAAAAATATGCGG
>NW_019734334.1:443097-448384 GCF_002891405.2 Cryptotermes secundus
CTATTATATAAATTAACCTAATTTATAATACTTCCATACTAATTAACATATTAATTTCATCAATATGAATGACTGTACGTATTTAATTTTCATCGCATAAAAACAGCGTACTAAACTCATTGAATTTTTAATTATTGTCTATATGAGGCGAATTTCTATAATTTTTCTTTTATTTTTTTGTGTATGTGTTTGCTTCCTACTCTGTTCGTGCTTATTTTTCAGTCTGTTTTGGACTGCTGAGTAAGCACGCTAGTAAACTATGATTTGGGTTTTATTGTTATTATTATTACATAAGTATGTCAACTACTTATTTTTAAAGGTGCTAAGTTGTTGGGTCTAGTTTTCAGCGTATCCTTACCCTAATCATCCATTGAATGTCCGTATATATACGGACGGGTGGTTTGCAGCACAACCACAAAAATTCTTCTTGGATGGGTTAAAGAAATTAGAACAACGAAGTCATAAGTATGTGGAACTCATGGGGTGATAAAAGAACAAACTTCGTGGTTTCAGTCCGCCAGCGAACTATACCGACCGAACGTCTGCCACTTGTCGGCTAAGTTAGTGCCAGCTTTAGCGGATAGAGGATGTCGCGTGGTCAGCGCAAAGACTCCCCACGGCCGTTAATTTCAGTTTTCTAGTCCAGAGCCTCTATTTCCTTGAAATGGCTCCTCAATTATCCTCACGATGCTGAGTGATCCCCATTCCAGACCCACCACTTCTCAGAAAATCTGGTAGAGCCGGGAATCGAACCCGAACCTCTTCATTTGTAGCCAGGAATCCTGACCAGTAGACCTAAATTCATTTTCTTCAATCCCGTAGATTTCTGTTTTCTTTATGAAGCCAAAGACTTATCTGCACCCCCTCGTATTACATTTTACCCACGTTAGATGCAAGCTTGAGTACTCTTCTGTTGTTTGGAATTCTATTACGTCTACTAATGCTAAACAAGAACTGGAACACATCCAGCAGAAGTTTGCAGTCCTCTTTCCCCAGTCCATTACAGATATGCTTAAGCTTTAGTGAAGTTAAATTAGTATAACTTATGTAACAGGAGGTGTCATCTCGGTGCACTCTTTTCTTTTTAATTGTCTTTGTTCTGAATTATGTTGGTTTTCGAGTTCCTGCTCGGTATAATCTGTGTTTTGTATCTTCTCCTCAAGTAAAAATTTCCCATCTGCTAGATGCGCTTCAACTGTTTTATGCTTTTGTAGGGATATTGACGTATTTAGAAATAAGGCTATTTATTTTAATGTCTTATAATTGCACACACTTANCATGCTTAAGCTTTAGTGAAGTTAAATTTGTATAACTTATGTAGCAGGAGGTGTCATCTCGGTGCACTCTTTTCTTTTTAAATGTCTTTGTTCTGAATTCTGTTGGTTTTCGAGTTCCTGCTCAGTATAATCTGTGTTTTGTATCTTCTCCTCAAGTAAAAATTTTCCGTCTGCTAGATTCGCTTCAACTGTTATATTTCTGTAGGGATATTGACGTATTTAGAAACAAGGCTGTTTAATTTAATATTTTATAATTGCACACTCTTAATTATTAAAATGTTAACGTTATTCAATATGAATTCAAGAAAATATATGGGTTTTGATGTAACAGATCAACTACTTATCAGATCTTTTGCTTTCGTCAGATACTGAAGAAAGAATATGTGTATAATTGACACAGTACATCAGCTATTCGTAGATTTCAAGAAAACCCATGATTCAGTTAGGAGGGAAGTATTGTACAATATTCTCATAGAGTTTGGCGTAACCGTGAAACTATTTAGGCTGAATAAAATGTGTTTAAATGAAACGTATAGTAAATCCCTTACGGTTTTTTAACATTTGTCTGATAATTTTCCTATCCCGAAATGCCTAAAATAAGGAGATGCTTTATCGCCACTGTTTTTCAACTTTGCTTTAAAATATGCCATTAGGAAGGTCTAGGAAAACCAGATGATACTTAAATTAAACGGTACACATCAGCTGTTGATCTGCTGATGATGTGAATCTACTGGGCGATAATAAAGGTACCATAGAGAAAAACAAATAACTTTAATTGGCGTTAGAAGGTGGTTGGTCTAGAAGCAAACACAGAGAAAACTTGGGAAAATTTGCTGTCTCGTCACCAGAATGCAGGACAAAGTCATGACACAAAGATGGCTAACAGATATTTTGAAAATGTGGCATAGTTCAAATATTTGGGAACGGAAGTAACAAATTAAAACTTGATTCAGGATGAAATTAAGAGGAGCTTGAATAAGGGTAATGCTTGCTACCATTCAGTCCAGAACATTTTGTCTCCTCGTCTGCTGTCCAAAAACATAAAAATTATAATATACAAGATTATAATTTTGCCTGTGGTTCTATATTGCTGTGAAACGTGGTCTCTGACATTAAGGGAGGAACATAGACTGAGACTCCTCCTCCTCCAATTGAAAGATTAAATCAATGGCCTATTCCGACCAAGTCCGTATGATTCTTTTGTAGTTTTCTTAGTTTCTTGAGGATGGGGTGAGACTGAGTCGACTTGGTATTGTGGCCACTAAGTGGCCTATTGTACCAGCCCCAGACGGTAGATGATGAATGTGGAGCAGTCAGTGGACTGAGAATTGGCTGGGGAAACCGAAGTACTCTGAGAAAAGATGCCCCAGTGCCACTTTCTCCACCCCAAATCCCGGACCGCCACGGTGGGAAGCCAGCGACTAACCGCCTGAGCTATAGCACGACCCTTACGTCTGGTTAATTTCTATTAACCTTGTGACTAAGTAATATTTTTTCTGAGAGTGCTACCTACCTTCCTCATATCCCCAGATCGTGGAGGGTAGGAATTTTCCCCGAGGGTTCACTCCCTAAAATGGGTTGGCTTAGTGAATTAGTATTGAACCGAATAACCTGAAGTCAAGATCGTAAGTGGTTACTGAAAATAAAATCCCTAAAACTTGCAAACGTTCAATAATTCAATGGAAGTATGAAACACATTCCTTTATTGAGATAGGTTACAAGAAGAAGAAACACTGAACTGTTTTCACATTAATGAAGCTGTGTCTCAAAAGCCAGTTGAGTTTGCGATTTCATCAAATCGTGATATATGTCGTTACGTCATCATTAGAATATTGCTATATTTTCTTTTGAGGATACGATTAGAACCAAACTCACTATAAAGGAGATATCTTGCACACACAGGATTTATCTTCAGCGTAACTGTGTAATGGAGGCATGACACATATTCAAAGACGATTAGGCCAGTGACACCCCATTTTGTTTATTACAGAGCCACATTTTCCCGAAACTTTAATCTAAATAAATATAAGCATCTTTATTCGTATTTATATTATTATTTGTGAACAACTAAATTGTAATTAGTACAGTATCAAACGTGTAACCCAAGAAAACAAATTGTATTTTTAGAATGAAAGTGCTCTTTACTTAGCGAAGAATAATGACGACTAATGTTGATATATCACTCACTCACTCACTCACTCACTCATGGAGCTGAGCCCTTCTTGAGAAGCCACCAATTGTGCAGCCGCTCAATAAATTCCCAGCATTTCATGGAACCCGAAAATTCATTACCGTATTCACAAGATCCCTCCACTGGTCCCTGTCCTGAGCCAGATCAATACAATCCATACCATCCCATTCTATCTCTCTAAGATCCTTTGAAAATTGTCCACCCATCTACGTTTTGATCTTCCTAGTGGCCTCTTTCATTCTAGCTGTCCCACCATTATTGTATATGAATTCCTCTTCGCCCCATTCGTGCTACATCCCCTGCCCACCTCATACTCCTTGACTTGATCATATATGTTATGAAACTCCTCATTATGTTCGTTTTCCAACCTCCCGTCACTTCATCTCTCTTCGGTCCAAATGTTCTCCTCAACACCCCGTTCTCAAATACCCTCAGTGTATGTTCCTCCCTTAATGTCAGAGACCAAACTTCACACCCATACAGAACCACAGGCAAAATTATAGTTTTGCATATTCTCTTGCCACCACGACATGGCGCGTCCTCAGGTTGCGGATGGAGGAGACGACCTCCATGTATGGAATGTAGCCGCGAATATATTGAATAAGCAGTCGCTGACAGCCGACAAAGGGTGGTCCTCCAGCTTGGGAGTTGACCAAAGGGCTAACAACTCACCTTAAAAATAAGTTTGTTTCGAAAGATCGCAAGAAATCTCGGACCTGGACAAATTCTTCTTAGAATGTTGATGTATACTGACTCTAATATCTTAATATCAGAATGATCACATCTGAGAGGTTATTATGGAAGAGATGATGAAGTGCGGCCAAAATCATTCTTACGGCTCTATTTTACAAGTAGAATTTCTTGATGACCTCACCTAATCTGTAACCCATTCCCTCCCCATCAGGGGACGCACTTCCCAGTTTTGGACTATGAATTTAGGCAGACAGTAACACAAATGTCTGCAGCGAAATGGGAACTCCTCTACACTCATTCGCTTCTTGCCCTTCCGCGGCCAGGAGTTTCGGTGCGCTCTCATTGATAGGAACATTCGGCTTTGCCGCTCAGATACGGCTGATGACTCAGATGGTCAATTCGGGAACGTGACGCGCTTCAGCTTCCTCCATTCACGCAAAATTTTCCTTTCACTAAACTTGCAACAGGAGACTGCCAGCAGTTCTTACCGCCCTTAGGGTGTGCCCCACACATCTGGGAGGTTCTTATCATAGACCACGAACTTCCCGTTAACATGGGACAGGAACATGACACTTTATTTCTGCTGCTGTTCTAGAGAACAAGAAAAGAAAAGGTGTTTCTGATCCCACGCCAATCCGTTAAGAAACTAGTATTCTTATGACCAATAAATTAAACTAAGTAGCAATATTCGAACGTTGCAGGAACGCTCCTCTTCCTTACTGACGAGAAGTGACATTTGCAAAGAGCTAAATAGATACACATATTATTATTATTATTATTATTATTATTATTATTATTATTCAGTATGCGACATGATTCATCTAGCCGAACACAGTGGGCTCGCGGTCTGAGGAATGAACCGTCTTCACCCGCTTGAACAGTGAGATCGTGGGTTCGAATCCTACTAGAGGCATGAGTGTCTGGGTGCATTTATTCTGTGTTCGTGCTGTTCAGTTTGTAGGTAGCGGCCTTGTACCTGGCTGGTTCCCATTCCAAGAAGTCCTATGGGCAGTGTATGGATTAAGAAACTGAAAAAGCGGCCAAGGTCAACAAGGGCTGTAGAGCCATAGATGGGTGGATGGGTGGAAAGGTGGGTGGATGGGTGGATGTATGGATGGGTGGGTGG